>NC_056749.1:562224969-562524969 GCF_019279795.1 Protopterus annectens
CAAAGAAACAATGGGAAGATACTTGTATGGCTCTCAAATCTGCAACAAAGTCTTGAAGATTTAGGGTCTTTGCTTGGAAGTGTTTGCATAAGTATTTCTGCACCCCCAGCAAACTCCAAAGAATTTTCCCTCAGGAATATTGCAAATGTTGGAGGTGTGATGGGGAAGAAAGAGGTAACTGAGAACATATTTTCTGGGAGTGTAATGAGTCGGCAGATTTTAAAAATTCCATGTAAACTTCTGTCAGAAATACTGGGTGAGCAAATTGTTGCAGCTAAGGAAATTATTTTTTTGAGCTATGATACAGAATCAGAATTGCCTAGACATAGTAAGGCTTTGCTGAGTTTAATTCTGGTGGCTGCCAAAATGGCTGCCAAAAAGCAATTACTAGAAAATGTAAATCAAAGTCTAAACCAACCATACTATAAGTAGTGAATACAGTAACAGATAAAAGAACCGGAAGTGGATCTTTAGAAAAGGGTAGGAGCAAATTATATAGAAAAATAGGAATTGTGGGAACAATGCATGCAGAATACTATTGTAGGAGGAATGAGATTTAAGGGAAGGCAGAAATTGAATGAACTATGTAATGTTTGACAATGACTGTAGAGAACATAAGTGATGCATATAATATTTAAAACTGAAAATATATCAATACAATTTGTTTTCATTTCTATAAATATATGATTACCTACATCATGAGTGATAATTCAATCAATGTTTCTTGTTTAAAAAAAGAAGCCATATCAAAACTCATTAACATGCTAACAGAGAAAGTCAGTCTGAAATAGGACCATCACCGCAGCAGAGAGTTCAACTGCTGAGGTCATTTCATCCTATAAAACTGTAATATATAGAAATCTTTTTCACTGATAGTTAATTATGCTAGACCAAGTTAATCAATAACTAATGGAATTGTACCTCCCAGATCCCCCTGGTTTGGCATAAATATCGTAAAAAAACAATGCACAAAACAATCTGCTGTCTTATCACAGTGTTACCCTAGCTTCCATGTACACTTTGATAACTAAAATGTCTAATGAAACTTGTAATGGGGCCAGTATATATGTTAACATTTTATGGGAAGACTTCATAACCTACTTAGCTCTTGCATGACTGATATGTCTAATAGCATGTCTCATTGTGCTACCAGTATAATATATCACTCACAATGTGCCTCAGAAATACCACATTCCTCACTATGGCCCTGTGACTTTAAAACTACTTTGATTACTTCTTTGTATCTAACACTATAAACAGAATGGCATTCTGCTAACTAGTACTGAGATCCCAGTATTGTATGTTATGAAAGCCGGTCTATACCTATTCGATAAGCTTTTATCTCTACTGCATATAACATGTTAGGATTTCTTCCTTAATGATTTGTACTTTAGTTTCATTTTAAAGGATTGAATTAACCATGGCTATTATTTTTTTTCCAATAAACATCTTTATTAAATCATCATGTATGACATAAGCAATCTTACATTTATGTAAATGAAAAACAAACATTGACAGTACTTTAGTTGCAAACATTATACATCACTTATAATGTATCCAGTCATTGTCAGTTAAGCATCATATGGTTCATTGAAATCCTGTCTCAACCCTCATTCCTTCTCTGCATATATTGTTCCCACAATTTCCATTTTTTCTATGTAGTTTGCTCTTTCCCATTTCTAAAGATCACAATTCAAGTTGTTTTATTTCTGTTACTATATTCACTACTTCTAATAAAGTTGGTCTAGACTTTGATTTCCATTTTCTAGTTAATTGCTTTTTTGTCAGCCATCATAATTACACTCAGCAAGAATTTATTAGGTTTAGGCAATTCCGATTCTGCATCATAGCTCAAAAAAAATCATCTCCCCAGTCAATCCAAACTGTTCATCCAGCATCTCCAACACAGCGGTCTGCAGGGAGTTCCTAAAGTCTGCCAGCTCACTACACTCCCAAAAACTATGTTCCCAGCCACCTCTTTCCTGCCTGTCATACCTCCAAAATTTGCTATACACCTGAGGAAAACTTTTTTAGAGTCTACTTGGGGTATAAAAATGCCTGTGTAAACACTTCCAGGCAAAGATCCTAAATCTAGACTTTGTTGCATATTTGGGAGATGCACATGTATCCCCCATTGTCTCTTTGTGATTTGCTTATCCAATCTCTCTTTCCAATCCTTTCTAAGCTCCTCTGATTGATTCTTATAATCATTATCCAATATTTTATGTACTCTACTAATTATTCATTCTCTAATGGCAGCTTCTGTTCTAGATTCTATTAAAAACTCTACCAGTACTGGTCTTTCATTTAAGAGCCCCGTTTCTTTCTCTTTGCCTATACTCTGATATCAGCCCTTGATAGGGAAGGCAATCTCTAACCTGCAGTCCAAATGAATTTTTGGCCTCTTTCCATTCTATTCCTTTCCCTTTCTAGTTGTTTGCTCCCAATACCTTGGTTCCTTTGTCAGTTTTCTCCAGTAAATTCCAGGCCCCTCTTGCCTATTATCTGTACACCATGGCTAGTATTGATCTGAATCTAAAATCTGCATAACTGAGAGTTTAACATGTACTACAAAGTGGTTACAAATACATTTAAGGAGAACATCATCTTTACCTACTATCAGAATATTCTGGGCAGAAATATGGAAGTACTCAAGCACATATTGTAAACCACAAAAGCCAGATAAATTTGTAAACTGTTTCTCATTACTATGAATTATACACATAGAATCTACTACACTAATCACTGTGCAAAGCTCATACACTAGCTCTTGTTACTTAAGCTATATAGCACTATTTCATCCCAAACAGCACTCTAAAACTGGGTCCAGCATATATTAAATCATCCAGTCCTCTTTCAATGGAAACAGTAAATGCTCATGTTGTTTTAGACCATGTATTTGACACCCAGAACCAGAATGCATCTGGTTCCACTTAGACTTCCCAGAACCAAAGCATATCTACCTTCTTTGTCCATGATTTGGCCATCATGTATTCAGTGACAGTGACGGGAGATTAAAATCACATTATGGACATCAGTGGGAGATGGCCCCCACTACATTAATGCTCTTAATCTTCACACTTATTAGCCATCACTCCAGTAGTGTTAGTCAGAATATCCATTTCTTTACAATTAAGGAATCTGATGATAATCTGTCTGGAGCCTTTATTTGTATAGATTTGCAATAAATGGCATTTTTACTGTGCATGCAATATTATGCCTGAACAGTTAGTCATACATCTCAGCCGAGCCTCCCATCTATGTATGATGCATGCAGTTTAGCAGACTATAATGAAAAGGTGTAAGAGCATTCAAATTACATTTTGCTTTGGTTTGATCCAAGGGAGTAGGAGACAGGTTGCCACTAGCAAAGATACAGTGCTCATCAGGACTGTATCTTCACTTAAACCTTGCATTACTAGAATGAATGCTCCAGGTATTGCATTAACCCAGGAAACTAAGAGAGTTAAACTTGCAATGTGGTATTTTTGTCCTTTGTTTAAATGTCAGTGCTCCATTTTACTGGGCTGCACTGAGCTGCTCAATAGGTCTCCTTCTGAATCTGTGCTACTGATTTTAAACTTAAGCCAATCCCTCTAAAATCAAGGAGGTGACATTTCATTGTACTACTTAAATTGTTAAAAGTTACTGTTTCTAATTCTTCTTTGTTTAACTTGAACTGAAGAAAAGTCAGTTTTTTGTAGTGAGAGTTTTCTTTGTGGCAGAACTAACTTTCTAATTCTCTATGTGCCTTTTAAAACCAGGGAAGAAAGGTGGTTTAACTGGCTGCATTTCTTTTTATCTTCTATTTAAACTGCACTTCCCTACATAGAGCTGGATCTAGCACTATGCAGTTGCCTAGGGGCCATGATGGCTGGAGGGGGTCCCGTGCTGGCTTGGGGTGGGGAGGGTCAATAAAAAATAAAATGTCTTCCATGAAAGAAAACAAGCTTGAAGACTTCTATAAACAGAGATGGGCTTTAGGAGCCCTCAGGAGACTTTCTGCTAGAACACTGCAGGGCTTTAGGGCCTCACAGGAGAGTTCTATGAAGAACAGCAAGCCCTAGAAAGCTGTCCTAATGTAAACTAAAGCAGGACTGAATTTAACAGCAGCAGGAGATTTGATTCATCAAACTGAGCAGGACTGACTCGATTTAACAGCAGGATTATGAAACAGCAGCACAGGAAACCAGTTAATTTAGCAGCAGCAAAATGAGCGTGTGTGTGTGTGTGTGTGTGTGTGTGTGTGTGTGTGTGTGTGTGTGTGTGTGTGTGTGTGTGTGTGTGTGTGTGCATGTGTGTGCGAGTAAAATGCCCCAGTCAGATGGGCTGTCTAGTTAAGTGACTTTGTTTAGAGTCAAACTCTGAGCTTTGATTATTGGCAAACAAGTGCCTTAAACCTCCACACTAATTGCCAGGTCTAGTGTGTGTGTGTGTGTGTGTGTGTGTGTATGTGTTTTACTTTATTTTGTTTTTGTAAAGAAAGGATTGCAAAAAAATATTACTAAAATTCAATATGTTTAGAATATATTACACAAGCCAAGTCTACTAATGAATTAGATTCATAGGTAAATACAGGCAATCAGTCTGCCACTTATCCAATAATCATACAGTGACCAAAGGTGAGAACCAAATTTTGTACCTTTAGTCTGTGAAGTAAATACCTTAACCATTATGCCAACCTCCAACCATTCTTTTGTGCAGTGAATAAAGCAAAGCAATTAAACACAATATAAATGCTGCAGCATATTTTGTTCAACAGCACACATGTCACACACAATTTAGAAATATAACATACTATTTAGAGGGTGCCTAGGACATTTACATCTCATTTTTGACCTCCCTGTGCCTTCTCTGTCATTACGAATAGATATTTCACCTGAAATCATGTAGTACAGGTCTAACATCCTTGCAGAATGGCTAATAATGCTGTATTGTTGTAGTATATAACTCCAGATTCAACAAAGCCAGATTCTGGACAATAAGGCACTATACAGGGTAAGGAATCAGGTCCCTGCCAGCCCTATATGCGATTACTTAGCTGACTCTCTCCAATTACTATGAAGTCTGTTCAAACCTGCATAATAAATACTATTTTCTTCCTTACTTTTACAATTATCACAGATTTTGATTTCATTTGAAACTTTCATTTCAAATTTAAATAAAAGGCACTGACAACCATTTTATAAATAAAGCAAAACACTCATACTGAAATCAGACAGCATGAGAACAGTAAGCTTTTCTTCCCTTCAAACTCATATTTAGTGGAAATGCATCTGATAACCTATTAATCTATAAGAGATGTGCTGAGATTCATACTCAAATAGCATATAGTGAAGTACTAATTATTGTCTATGTGAAGGCCACTGGGAACAATTGTCCCTTTTCTGGAGCAGGCCATGAGTACTGTCTGGTAAAGTAACTTGGTAGAGTTACACATACAGCAAATGAAGGCTGAGGAAGTCAAACCATGTAATACAGGAAGCAGCTCTAACAGCTCATAGTCTTAACTCATCTGCACCAAGTGCTAGATAAGCTGTTGTAGCCCTAATGCATGGCATTTCACATTGGTGTAGTACAAAAAAAAAAAAAAACAAGCTAAATAAAAATGCCTTGATAGTTAAAATATGAATATCAAACTTATAGATTTCATGCTGTCATATTCATTCACAGCTAAATAATGAACATGCTGTACAGCATTCAACACCACAAGGAAGCCAAGGATCACATCCAATGACCATGGTTCATTTGATGTTGCTCCTGTTTACTACAATCCATCTCCTTCCATCCTTTACACTACATCCACTCTGGTAGTTACTAGGCTTGCAGTCTAGGGGGCCACTGAGAAGACTACCTTAAATGTCCAGCTGCCCCTAAGCACTTTCTGTTTAAGTAATTTGCTCAAGGCCAGAGAAGGCATAAATTTGAGGGAAAATAACAGATGTTCTGCAAAACTGGAGCCAAACAAGAGAAGAATACGTCGCTTAAAAAGTTAACAAAACAAGCAGGTTTTGCATCGACATTTATTGTATGAACCACATAACTTTGAAACTCTATGATCGATATTAACAGACAGTAATTCTCAATGATTTCCTGAAAAACAAGAAAAAAAAAAGTTAAAGGAGGACTGGCACTTGCTATGAAGGATTAGACTCTTGCAAACCATAGTTTAGGTAAAGAGTATGAGTCTGTGTGACCCTATGTCATACCTCTCAAATGTCCAGATTTTCACAAAATGTCCATATTTTTGCCTCATATTTTTGGTCTGTTCCTCATAAAATTTGTGGGTTTTCTGGCAAATCACTGGGATGATCTGAGGATTGAAGTCACTAAATAATGACATATACTTGAGTTTCAGAATTTAAATCTATCAGAATGTATGAATGTACATCAACTCAAGTCCTGTTACTCTAGCATCTTTCAAAGTTTATAAGATCGATATTTACAATCTGTCCTTATTTGCCCCCCCCCCATTCTGTCCGGCTTTGTCCAGAGGTTGAGTGGTATGCCCTGAGTAAGTCACTTAACTAGACAGCCCTTCCCCCGCCAAAATGAAGCATCATACACAAAACACACACAGACACATCTCAATAATAAAAGGGCTACACATGTTAAAACCTGACCTCCATCCTTCCAGTTAATCTCCATGCTGGATTTTCATAAGTTGTGTGTGCTGGAAATCAATAGTCTACTCTATTTTCTTTCACCAGTTTGCATGCATGCTAAGCATGAATGGATAGAAATGATGTTGTAGTCTGGCCATGGCTGGGTCCTCTAGCCAGCACTGGGCTCTAGGCAGCTGCCTAGTTCAACACGTATTAGATCCAGCCTTGTACTTTCTAACTGTAATTGGAATGTTAAAAGTATTCAGTACCCAAGAATTAGAACTGCTATGAATTATCATGCATCTATTGAATGCTTATATATTTGCTCCTATCAGGAAAGTCACCAGGGAGACTAAGATTTATTGTGTACTAGGGGATACACTAGAAATAATGGGAATGACAAGAAAGCAATCAAGGTAAATAGAAGCTGTACAGCAGATAAGCTAGCAAGACAGTATCTACAGCAGTGTTGCATAAAAAAATGGAAAGATAGGTGCATCATGGGTTGAGCTTGGACTATTGCAGTTTTAAAAGTAATGCACAGGATCACCAAAACAAGGTAACATAGAACAGTTTTCACGCCTTTGGTCTGCCATAAAATTTGGAATGGAACAAACGGAAAGAGATTTTAACTCTGCAGAGTTCAAAAAGGTTCTAAACTCTCCCAATCACATATACCAGGGAATGGAACCCACAGGGTCAGTATTAGAACAATACCAAAACTTCAAGGGCATTTCATAGTAAGTTGTTAAATTATGTGGCCAGAAAAGCTTTACTACAAACATCAAGGCAAAATAAATGTGTTCATTTTATTTATTTATTTTTTTTTTATCACAAAGCAAAATTCACTGTTTATATCATTCTGTACAAAATATTACATGGAAAGTGGGCAACTTTTATGCCTGGAGCTCACAAGGATGGGAGAATGAACTTCAAGGTCCATCTAAGGATATGAACCACATTTGCTATTAAAAATGACAAGTTATTAATATAGTCTATCTTTAAAGAAACTAGTGTCTTTAAGGTGCAGCCCTCACTTTCTAACCAGCCCAATGGTCAGGCTCAGTCAAATACTTCAAAAGTCTAGCTATATACATTGCCTTCCAAATACCACAAAGGCCCACAACAGTTTCAAAAACACCAGAAGAGATCAGTGACAGCAAACTTTTGCAGTTGTACATAAAAACACAGATCATCATCTATCCATGCATTTCGATGGATAGGACATAAATGAAATGGCCCATATCTAAAACAAACCAATAGTTGTTTTCTCTGCTGTGAGGCTCAAGGGAAAAATACAGGTGATCTGCTACCAATAATGCCCAGAGTCTTGAAGACCACTAAATTAATGTCATTTAAGCAGCTGCAATTGTAGTTGTAACTGCATAAATGATTGCAAAACTGCCTGCAGGGATCATCCAGTACCTTTTGTACACCGTCCATTGTGCCCCATAACAGCTTGCTATTGGTCAGCCACCCCTTACTCAAACTTAGCTATAGATTTGCTGCTTGGATGCAGGCACTAACTCCATTGCTGAGTAGTAGAACTTCACACCTCCGACGGCTTAAGCATATCCTTATATTCTAAAACATTTTCTGAAAAATCAAGTTAAGAAATATAAACCAAATAAATGTGAATGTCTTATGAACAGTATATGCAATTAAAAAGTACAGTCAGCAATGCTATCAGCAGAAAGGCTTTTTAAAGCATAGTCAGTATAGTCACAGTATTTACATCAATATGTAATATATTATAATGTGCAGAAACACAGAAATATTTGTTTCTAAAATTTCACAAACCGCTTTACATATCTTAAAAACTGTACACCCTAGACACGCTGTATTAAAAAAGCAGTTTTGTTCAGCCAAACTTGAGCTTTCACATGACAGCAAGTAATTCCTTAGGGCATGTTTATTGAGATATTTACAGAAACATGAAAAACCATGCTTATCTGTCAAATTAGCAATATAAATAAAATGGAATAGCTCAACAGATGCAAAACTTTCAGTGCCGATATCAAGAACAGCTTTCTTCAACATAATCTAAGATTTCACCCGATGAGATGCAATTGCTTGCAAGTCACTTGGTTTTGGAAATATTAGCATATGTGGAAATAATGCATATCTTCTTAATTACTAGCAAACATCCAGAAGTATCTCCAGAACAGTGTGTTTTACATACACAGCAACAATGTGCATTTCTTTCATCATGACATTTTGCACTATTCTTCCGAATAACATGTAACAATCTCATGATGAAAATATAAATGTAATTATGAAAATATAAACAAACAGTGATTAGTATCTCCACCACAGGACATGCTAAATTAACATACATGTGTTATTTTCTTACTTATACATTGCCCTTTCTTATTTTGGCTTTTATTATCTGGTAACTTACTTAAAAGACCAAGCCCAAAATGTCAAAATGCCATAAGGAGCTATGAGTGCTAAATTGATGTGTACAGAAAAGAAGCTATCATCATGTATATTTTAATAAAGCTGAAGTTGCTATTGGTGACCTTCATATACTTTTTTTTTCAGACATTTTTCATCTTTTTTTATTTAGCCTTTGCTACATGCAAAAAACATCTCTGCAGCAGTTTTAAAGGTCTCAAGCAGAAATGATTAGGCATCTTCTAGCACTTCCTATTTAATAGACAATGCTAATTAATGCATTGGTTGACAATCCCCTTTAGTGAGAACCATAGCAGTTAGAGCACCACTGAGAAGTTAGTAGCAAACCACCAAGGACAGCAGTGAATCCAAAGAACCAGATAAAAGCTTTACTGTCAGTGTGACACCCCACCACTGGACCAGTAGTCAAGGAGACTCAATCCTCACCACTGGCACCAGTGGGGAACGTACACTCTGTGGAAGACAAGGTACACACACAGTATGTCCAGATGCAGCTCTCTGCATCAAGTGCAATTTTCCTTTAGAGCACAGTCATTCCGATGCTGGTTTCTTCCTCTTTCTCCAGATCCCCAATAAGACTCCCCACTGGCACAGCTATAGAGCTGAGATCTCAGCTGAGTGGCCAAGCCAAGACCTCCAGCACCCTCTCTGTCCTTCTGGTATTTAATGTCCCTGCCCACTCTTTGAGGTTTGATTTATACTGAGACACCTGAGAAAGGCTGGCCCAGGTTTACTAGCTATGCCCCTTTCTGTCCAGACCATAAGGTAGTTATCACTCACTGCCACCAGCCAACTCCTTATCAGGTACTTTAAGGCCTTTAACAAAGGGTGTCCAATCTTACTGTGTAATTGTTACTGTTAATACAAATGGTAGTTTGACCAAGAAAAGGCTATTAGGAGTGACCTACACAGTGTCACCAAATAAATATGCAAGTACTCTCAGAACATAAATATCTCTAGAAAGATCAGCAACAATGAAAGGTTTAAATATATTTAATAATAAATAATAAAAGAACAAGAAAATACTCAGTATATATTCACAGTTACATCAGAGTTCAAAATCACAGGAAATATTTAAAACAACATTGCAGGACAGTCTCAAGTAAATAAAGAAAAACATCAAACTGAGTGTTGCTATATTCCTGACTGTATGTGAGAGAATTATATTGTTACCTAGACTTACTTACTCATAGCAAGGCAGATGTATGGTGAATGGATCTTGTCAGGTCCAAGACAGAATACAGAATGCTGTCTCTCACTAAGAGACTTCCCAGATTAATATGTCAAATATTACTGCTGGGATGGCTTGTAGAATGACATAATTTCTTGTCATCTGACTATCTCATGTGAAACTCCCACTGCTGAAATCTGGCAGTATTTATCATCTATCTGTGAAAAAAACATAGACAAATGGCTTTTCCTCATATCTTTGGCAAATCGTAGGAGTCATAAAACAATAGAACATTTCCAAGAAAATACAGAAAACCTCTCAGGGGAGACATTGTCTCCTTGCTGCCATAAAGTAATTTAATTTCAGCTATTTTTCTAAAATTTATTAGACTGAGGTTTAACCTCCTGTGTTTCAGTTTCTACTATTAAAATATATACATTTAAACTGTTACAATAATGCATGTACATTTCTGTTCTTTTACAGTAGAGTATGCTGTGGTTACATCTCAAGCAGTTTGATATACACATGACATACAGTTCTAATACATTTGTAACACAAGAGGCATCTTGTATGCATCGTGTTTATTTTCACAAATGATATATAATTATTTACAAAATTCCAAACAGCTGGGCTGGCAGTATCCCCTTTCGTCACAGTCAGAGTCACAAACTCTAGTGCCTTGGCTATACAGCCTTCAAGGAAAAAGACAATCTGAACAAATCAGCACCTTAAATACTATTACACAAGATAAAAAAACACCAGTAACATTTATACAATTAAATAAATTAAAAATATCCAATTACATTCTGTATTTATTCTGAAAGTGCCATACTTAAAAAAAAAAAACAGTCTCTAGTCAAAATTTTTTTATAGTTACATTTTCATCATAATCAGAGAACTTTGATTCCCTGGTTATCTTGGTGATTTGCAACAATGAGAGGTCCTATGTTAGAGCTGTATTACTTGCCAGTGGCCAGCTCAGATGTAAGCATATACAGAGATGCTACAAGTACACCACTTTTTTATTTTAATTTACTCATTAAACCAGATGAGAGAACTACACCCTACAACATTTTCATCCTAGATCTCAGTACAAGGGCATGAATAAATGCAGTACACATGGAGTGTTTAGAGAGGCAAATCAAACAGCAATTTTTAGGGAGGTGAAAGGAAACTTTAGCACCTGTTCATTACAAACATGAGGATATGAAAATGCCATGGATACAGTGACTAAAGGTTAGAATTAAACCTCAGACCCTGGAGATGTGAAGCAAGAGATCTCAACCACTGTGCCATCATGTACAGGACATGGATAGCATTGTAGCTTTACATGTATAGACATTCGGCATCTTAGATGTCACATTGGTTAATCTTGGAACCTTTTAATGTTCTTGCCTTTGTAATTTACAGTTAAACTAAATTTTATACATATTTTATTGTATTTGTTGTGTTATCTTATTCATTTTATTACACTGTACCCTGGCTTAGTCACATAAACTAGAGTGACTGCCACTTTAAACCCTACAGCTCAACTGTCTGGGAAAGAAAATCCCTTACAGATGCCTTTTTCTGTGGTAGCAATGCCATTTCTTCTGCAATATAACATACATCGGAAGAACAGTGAGTGAATTTGTGATTTGATTATCATGGTATGTCACTGGGAATTCATTTTGGCACTAAGAAATGAGGAGGGGCATTCAGTGGCTGCCTTCTTTCTCCATAGTGGAGTTATGATGCTGAATGCATACATCTACTGTAAGTTGCATGAGAAGGTCCACTATTTGATAAGAATGCAGGTTCACTATTTGATAAGAATGCACACTCATTGTTCAGCCTATGTATCTGGATACTGAGTCATGTGCTATACATTCAGAAAAATATGTCAAAATACTAAATGAATTTCCTGACTTTTTCCCAAAAGAATTCTCAAAAACTTTGACAGAGATCTTTCAATATCAAGCTGGTGTTACCGCTTTCAGTGTATCCATGAACCATAAATACATATGGACCCTCTGGCTATGGAAATAGAGGTTTGCAGTAAAATTTATTCCAGTTCCCCCAGGCTACACCATCCTGTTTTCCTGAATTCATGTGTGGAAATATCATTTAAGCTCTGAACAGTATTTTAATTACATTCATCAAGATTTTTAAGTCAAGTTAATTCATTTTAATTTACTTAACTCAGTACTGTTTCAGTGCTTCATGACATGAGCTTTATAATATTTATTGTTATATTTTGTGTTACGCCATTTATTTTAATGTACTGCTGTTTAGTTTTCAGCATCTAAACAATACTGAACTTCACCTTTTTCACTCAAATGTCTAGCTACTGCTACTCGGGGGAGTACATTTTTGAAAAGTAAAGCATTACTCAAGAATTTCCATGGTTACTTAGTAGAAATTTTCCTCAGGTAGATGGCAAATGTTGGAGGTGCGATGGAGAAGAAAGAGGTAACTGATAACATGTATTTTGGGACTGTAACGATAAAGGCATTTAAATTTTTTTTTTAAATTCCATTAAATCCTTTCCTTTCCATTAACAGTACATCTGTTAGACAACTGGTGGGCCCAATATGTGGTGGAGAGAGGTCCTCATTGCAATCTGGGGACTTAAGTTCAGTTAGTGGACCTGCTTCCTGAGAAGATAGCTGGGTGGGCTAAGGATCAATTAACACTTTGTAAGCTTATGTATTCCCAGTAGGTGGGATGAGTCTTCATCTCTGGACCTCAAACCTCTCTGGAGACCATAAACTCTTCCCAAGTAGTAAAAGCTGTATTAATGCATTAGCAGACTAGTTGCACATAAATTGTTGTTATATTCTGAGCAGACACAGAGGAGGCAAAAAGAAAAAAAGGGCATCAGTTGCTGTCAATATGGCACAGTACTGGGTTACCCCAATATCTTCTGTGTCCATTTCCTGAATTTGGACACTGATGATCCACACTTGTGTTGTCAGCTTAATAAATGCCCTAGATATCAATGTAAAAAACATAGAAGGGCTCTAAAACATGACTGATGACAGTCAGCTGGGGTGGGGGTGCATGAAAAAAATGACTGATTTTTTTTTTCAAAATGGTTATGCATTTCAAAAGTTTATAAAATATTAATAGTACAATTCTTATTTTCCATGACAGGTCACAGAACTTGAATCCACTACTTTGTGCGCATGGCACATAACGCTACATATTTCTATGTCCACAGTAGCAAGCAAGAAGCCCATTGTTGTAGATTTATGCACAAGTGTGTGTGTGTGTGTGTGTGTGTTGCTAAAGAGACAGAGAGCCATAACCAATTGCATCAAAAGGCAGGGCACCCGCTTTATTTAAAATGCCAAATTCAGTGAATAAATTGCTCTGTCTTAGGGGACAGATGCTCCAGACAGTACAGTGTCAGTTCTTCACTCCACTATCTATACATCAACACCACCAGCCACAGAACCAGCTGTGATGACCCACCACTACCAAGCGATATGTGACATGGATATCCCACCTCTGGGCCAGTAATCAAGGAGCCTCTAGCCTCACCACTGGCACCTGTGGGGGAATGTTCACTGGAAGTATAACAGGTACAGACACAGTATTTCCAGATGCAGCCCCCTGCATCAAGTGGAATTTCCCTTAAGAGCACACAGAGACTACAGGCAGTTTAGCTGGTTCCTGTTTCTCCAGATCCCCAATAAGACTCCCTACCGGCACAGCTATAGAGCTAAGTCCTCAGCCAGGGTTCCAAGCCAAGTCCTCCAACACTCTCTGTCCAACCAGTGCTTCGAGTCCCTGCCCAAGTGACTGACACACACACATACACACACTCTTGGAAATTTCACTTGCGCACGCATACACACACACACACACACACACACACACACCTGAGAGAGGCTGGCAAAGGTTTACTAGCTGACTTTAACTGGGCTACCTTTTGCCCAGATTATAAGTTAGTTACCACTGCCACCAGAACCCTTTGACAGCTACTTTAAAGCACTTAACAAAGGTTATCCAATCTCACTGTGTAATATTAATATTATTACAAATGGTAGTTTGACCAAGAACAAGGCTGTCAGGAGTGGCCCACACAGTCTCAATAAATAAATATGCAAATACTCCCAAAACTTAAATATATCTTACAAAGATCAGCCGCAATGAAAGTCTAAATATATTTAATAATAAACAATAAAAGAACAAGACAATATTAAATATATATTCATAGTGACATCAGAGTTCAGAATCACAGGAAATCTTTAAAACATGGAAGGACAGTCTCATACAAATAAAGAAAAATAATATCTAAACTAAGCTTCACTTTATTCCTAACTGAATCTAAAAGAATTATACTATTCCCCAGTAACCTAATAACAGAGCAAGGGAGATGATGTGGTGAATGTTTCTTCTTGTTGTCAGGTCCAAGACAGAATACAGAATGCTCTGTCGCACTCTAAAAGACTTCTCAAAATAATATCTAAAATATTACTGGGGGGATAGCTTTCAGGATAACATTTCTGGTCATCTGAACTCTAGTTCCCAGGCAAAACCCCCATTGCTGGAAGCTGTCAGGACTTGGCACCGACCTGTAAAAATACGCATACAAAGGCTTCTGCTCAGATCTTCAGCAGGTGCTGGAAGTTATAAAACAATTGTATTCTCTATGCTTTCAGAGTAATGATTAGTTCACCTAAAAGACACTACAGAAAGCTTCCTAGTACAGACTTTGTGTCTCTGGGTGCCTTGAAACCTGTGAGATAGCATCTTTATGGCCCAGCCTATAAAGTAATTTAATTTCAGATATTATTCTAAAGGGTTCTGGACTGAAATTAACCCTCCAGTTTCCTCTGTTAAAACACGTACATTTAAACAGTTACAATAGTGCATATACATTTCTGTTCTCTCCAATAAGGCACACTGGCATACATTTCAAATACAAGCATTTTGCAAATACCTTTACAACAAAAATATCTGTATAAATAAGTTTGATATACACATGACATACAGTTCTAATATATTTGTAACACAAGCATCTTATATAAATCATTTAAATATTCACCAAATTACATATAATTATTCTTAAAATTCCAGCTAGCTGTGCTGGCAGTATCTCCTTTCATTACACCAGCAAACAGTGGTTTCTCTATTTCTAATCTGCTGCCCAAAAAAGCTTGAAGAAACTTGTCAGATGACGCTCCTATGGGACAGATGAACAAACTGATAATGGTTTTATGTTGAGGCAAGGCAATGGCCCTGAAGGAACCATTTGAGACCACAAATTTACTAACAAAAACAACATTCTATACCTGAATGGGCAGAGAATTTACAACTGCAACAAACAACCACATATTAAACCTTAGTGAATTCAAATTAGTTGTATGATAAATATTTCACTTAGGAGTCATTTTGGTCTGCTGTGCATTGTACAACACAGCTTCTCCAGTGAAAGTTTGTGTTTTGCATTTTACATCAGTTTGTATGGCCGTCTTAAGTTCTACAAAACAGCAGAAGAAAAGGGGCTCTGGACAAGAAAGTCCACTTTCCATAGGAACAGAAAACAATTTGTATGTGTGGATTTAGCACAGATCATGGGATAATAACTACCGATTACAAGAAATTCTTAAACTTATATCTATGGTGAAGGGTAAATGCCAGGTTAATAAATGTTAGCTCCCATATAATCTCTAGGTATTTATCTTGAATGCGTCTAAGACCACATGTAAAGGAGAAAGGTGACTACAAACTGCTTTGTATTAATATGCATACTGGACGATGACACATAAGTACTAACTTGTAGACTTTGCTCAGCTGTACCCAGTGCAAACATTTTTGGCATCTACTGAGTGAGGACATGCTGAATCATATAATCAGCTGTGCAGTTCTCAGAATATGCCCACAAAAGCTTTAAACTCCAACTGGGATGTTTCCCAAGGTCCAGAAGCACTGCAATCAACATTCACAGGGACCACACTAAGATTTCCAGACTTCATTCCTCATCTTCCACTGCTCACAACCTGGACAGGAGTTCTGTAAGGATTTACTATCGCTCTACAAAGCATTAGTATCATGAATCTGCAATGCTGACTGGTACCTTAAACTCACAGTGTAAAGCTGCTTTTGGTTTCTGTAACCTTGAAATTAAAATGTTTCTCCCTGGTCATAATACTGAAATAAACTCGGGTAAGTCTCAGACTGATTTAATTTTGTGCCCTAAATGCATTATCAGTCCAATGCGTTCTATTCAGAAAACAGTGTTCCTCCAAAGGACACTGAAACAAGTCTGAAATTAAACTCATAGCTCTACAGAGGGGGTGTCTATATAATCAATTAAATAATAAAATGCAATCAATCATTTTACTTAGTTTTATGAGTCATCACTCCTCCCAGGTGTTTCCATTACAATTTTAAACTCATGCAAACTGCTTCTTAGGCTAAGTATTTATTTTGTTTATATGAGACTGCATTTCAGCTGTTACATCATTTAGGTGTCAAGTCATTACCTGGAGTCCATAAACAATATCAATATTTTGCAGTAATATGCGTAAAATTAATGAAGTTGAAAGTTTAAGACAGCTAAACCAAAATTTTGTTTTTGAAAAAAAACGATGTATAGTGTACTTGTTAAGCAAAACATCAGACTGTCCAGATATTTCCAAATGTATCCAACCTTTAACATAATAATTAATAAAGACTACAAGTCATTATAAATAATGTACAGTACTGCTTGTTCTAGCACATAACACACATTTACTGGCTTAAATAATCTGGAAAGGGCCTATGTTACCAAAAAAGTAAAAAACTAAATATTTACTATTTGGTAACTAGATAGGTAGACTGTTCCACAGACCCTTTTCAGTTACAATATTTAATATTATTTAATATATTAAATTTAATAATATTTCATAATATTTAAAATGATGTTATAAAAATATCAGTTCAACAAAGAAATGTCATAGTTCAATCAAGACAATAAACATGACTTCATGCAAAAAGCAATAATAGGTATAATATTTTGAGATTAATGTTACAGGAAACTGTAGACTAAAATAAATGATTTTTAGTGACTTTGAGTTAGAGACATAATGGACATTTCACTAAGGAGTCATTTTGTTCTGCTGTGCATTGAAAAACAGCTTATCCAGTGAATGTTTCTGTTTTACATTTCACATCAATGTATATGCCTGTCTCAAGTTCTACAAAACAGCAGATGGAAGGTGGCTCTGGCCAGGAATGTCCACTTTCCATAGGAAGAGAAAACAACTGGTATATGTGGATTTAGCATAGTGTGTGGGATAGCTACTACTGACAACAAGAAATTATTGAACTTTTGTACAAGAAGTTACAATAAAGGTAACAAGCATGTGTCAGTGAAGGGTGTAAACACTAGTGTGTTCTCTCATTTTGTCTCTCTCTCTCTATCAACACACTAAAAAAAAAGAAGGTAACATGGTGTCTATGGCACATTGGCATCAGAGAGAGTGATACCTGCATGTAAACACAAACTCCTGAATATTTTTGAGTCCAGGAAAAAATGTACTGCCTAAGGTACAACAGTTGAAAATGTCAGTGCAAGTGACCACTAAAACACTAGATAGTCGTCCCAAAAAAAGATTAAGGGTGGTGGCAAAGAACTTGGCAATACTGCATGTGATGTCTGACCACTGGACCAGAAATCAAGGAGCCTCAATCCTCACCACTGGCAAAAGTTGGGGACGTTCACATGGAGGATAACAAGTGCACACACAGTATTTTCAGATGCAGCTCAGACCACAGTCAGTCCAGGGCTAGTTTCTCCTTTTTTCTCCAGATCCCCAGTATGACACCCCACTGGCACAGCTATAGAGCTGAGATCTCAGCTGAGTGACCAAGCCAAGGCCCTTATCACTCTCTCTGTCCAACCGGTGCTTCAGGTCCCTGCCCAAGTAGCTGACACGCACACACTTTGAGGTTTGACTTGCACATAAACACACACACACACACACACACACACACACACACACACACACACACACACACACACACACCTGGGAAAGGCTGGCACAAGTTTACTAGCTATTCCCACTTCTGTACAGACTAAGGTAGTTATTACTTTCACCACTCACTCCTTATCAGCTACTTTAAGGCCCTTAACAAAGGGTGTCCAATCTTACTATGTAATATTAATATTAACACAAATGGTAATTTGACCAAGAGCAAGGCTATTAGGAGTGGCCCACACAGTTTCACCAAATAAATATGCACATACTCTCAAAACTTAAATATCTCTATACAGATCAGCCACAATGAAAGGTTTATATATATTTAATAATAAATAATAAAAGAACAAGACAATACTAAATATATATTCACAGTGTCATCAGAGTTCAAAACCACAGGAAATATTTAATGCATTGCAGGACAGTCTCAAATAAAGAATGAAAAATGTCTAAACTAAACTTCATTATATTCCTGGCTGTATCTAAGAGAATTTCTGTAATGTAAGAACCTTACTATTAGAGCAAGGCAGATGTGGTAAATGGATCTTCTAGCTGTTGTCAGGTCCAAGACAGAATACAGAATGCTCTGTCTCACTAAGAGACGTCTCAAATTTTTATCTCAACTATTACTGCTGGGATAACTTACAGAATGACATAATTTCTTATCATCTGACTGCAAGTTACCAGGCCCAAAACCCCAATTGTTAGAAGCTGGCAGCATTTAGCATCTACTTGTAAAAATATACAGACAAGGGCTTTTTCTCACATCTCTGGCAGATGCTGGAAGTCATAAAACAATTGCATTCCTTCATGCTGTCAAGACTATTAACTACTTCACCCTAAAACAATACAGAAAGTTTCCTAGTACAGGCATTCCCCGGGATTCACTAATCCTACGTGCAAGACTAAATAAGTCTTACACGGAAACTGCAGCCTAAGAGGAAGACATCAGCGAGCCATGCATATTCATGAGGGTGTGCTGACTCAACTCTAAGGCTAACACGGAGCATGCACGAGTGCAGGGGGTGTATCAGACTGCCGAGCAGTCCAAAAATCCACACCCCTGCAAGTCCCTGAATCGGCAAATGTCAATTGACATGAGCGTGTCCGCTCAAATGTGTACATACCCAACACTATACTCCCCCACATTCTAAACCCCTTTACAATTATAAAATGTAAAACTTTTAATTTTTTTTAATATTATTCCCAAAATAGCTGCCCATATATCCACGTGTTTGCGCGGGTTTGCCCATTGCTTAGCTACAGTTAGCAGTTTAGAGATCAAAGAGAATAATAAGAAACTTATATGCAAATTAAGCCAAATAGCAATGGCGTAGTGGTAGAGCCTTTGCACAAAGAGGAGGCATTCCTGGTTTGAGTCCCACCACTCCCCTTATTATTTTCTGTAGGAAATCTGTATAGAAAAATAATTCCTGATATCTATCTTTTAAATTTTAGTAAAAAGCATTGAAATGGCCTATGTAGTAGTGAACGATATTTTATTTATATATATATATATATATATATATATATATATATATATATATATATATATATAAGAAGGTGAAATGGTTATGCATAATGATGAATGTATAAGTAACGTATCTTAAGCAATGTGAAGCACTGCCAAGCAAAGTGTATCAGTATTAAGCACATTTAAGTATAATTGCTCATAGCTCAGCACTGCTTTAACTAGCGCAATGGCTTTGCGCGGAGCTGCACATCGCGCCAACTAGCAAAAACAAAACATGTTTGTGCGAAGCTGTGCACTGCACTAACTAGCGCAACGTCGGGCAATGATGGGCAACATAGAGCACCGTAGAGCAACGCTGGACAAGGTTGAGCAAAGTCGGCTAAACACAGCCACACCTCCTAGCCGGTCTGGCCAGTAGTAAAATAAAAAGCAATGGCAGGCCTCAAACCTGGGATACTGTGCACCATAATCACAGTACTGAACCACTAAGCCATGACAGCTTTGGATATGCATGCACTTTCAACACACACATACATATTAATGAAAGTTTATCCAGTGCTAAGCAGGTGTGCTTTCAGCTGAGATTTTTCAAAACTGGCCAGTCACAAATAAGTGCGAGAAATGAGGCATATTTAAGCCCCATAGGCAGGAATACTTGCCATAACTGGTTGTAGCTCCCATCTGCAGGCAGCATGGCTGGTGTTGGAGAGGGATCTTGCTTTCGAGCACAACGGTGGGCCATTGAGGAGTCAAAAGTGATCGTTTTGCTCCTCGTCCATAATCATGATGACAGACTCCAGCAGGGCCAGTTCCAGGGCACTGAATACAAAGCAGAAGCCTGGAACCATCTAGCACATCATCTCACCAGTGCCACAGGCATCCCTCGGACTGGTGAGCAGGTCAGACACCACTACTCAGGCCTGAAGAGACGCAAGGAGGACTGACTGAACCAGTGGATACAGGAGGCCCGTGGGATGGAAAATGCCCCACTACTGAGTAGGTAGCCATGGAATGAAGTATGTAAGAATTGCTATTGTAGTCTATATTATGGATAGGTATATGTCTCAATATCACTTCATTTACTTCACAGCTGCAGGTGTCCGTGCTGTGAATCAGCAAGCCTATGCAGATAGGCTGCTAAGGCTGTGCCACCAGGCAGGTTACTAATTATTCTGCATGTATTGTTATATAAAATAAGTGAGAGAGCCTGAAAAAAAGTGTTGTAGCCCAATAATAAAGGTATAATAAGTCTTGAATAACCTCTCTGCATGTACTGTTATGTAAAATAAGTGAGAGAGCCTGAAAACGAGTGTTGTAACCCATTAATAAAGGTATAATAAGTCTTGAATAATTTATCTACATGTACTGTTATATAAAATAAGTGAGAGAGCCTGAAAAAGAGTGTTGTAACCCATTAATAAAGGTATAATATGTCTTGAATAAGTCTTCTGCATGCACTGACATATCAAATAAATGAGAGAGCATCTAGAAAAGTGTGTAGTGTAATTAATAAAGGTATACTTCCTGGAGTGTGTCCGTGTCACATTCTTCGATATGTTGTTGTACTCTTGCATTATTGAAATAGTACTGTTGTATTAAGCGCTGTAAACCCACACTTGGGTAGGCCCATATAAAGTGGATGAAGGGAGTGCCAGTAGCTGTTAAGCATATATACAGTCCTCAACTGTTAGTTCATGGCCGGCATGTACAGGTTAATCTGGCACATGAGTAGCTTGTTATTGTGTTCCCAAGAAATGTCAGTGTGCTGCTAGAAATGTAGGGGGCTGTTAAAATATAACTGATAATGTCACCTGAACACATCCAGATATGTAGATATATAAATATAAATAAAATATATAAATATGTAGCATTAACATCTGCATCCTGGACAGTTTGTATGTCAGATACAGGTAAGGTATATAAAGAACTAGCAAAACTCATTTCACAACTTAACGGACATTGCCTAGTGTAATAATACATGTAGGGGCTATATACCTGCATTCAATAGGAATGTAGTGTAAACTATAAGTATATATAAGTTGTTAATGGAGGTATCTTTTATACCCTACTGTATGTGCATAAAAGATGCAATTCCACATGGCAATGGGTATGTCTAATCTCAAAACATTTGTTGGGACATATGTCCTATTGGTTTATAAATATCTGCATTTACTTTGATGCATGTGCCCTGTTCAAATACCTGTTGCCACCAATCAATCCTGCATGCTGTTAGAATGTCCACTGTTGTTCTATATATGCATGTGTTATGCTTGCTATTCAACTGTTGGAACTCTGGTGTGTTGGGTTAATGGGAATACTACTGCATGCTGTTACAACTAATTTGGAATGCTGTTGGCTGTTACCAACCCATACTGTCATTAAATCCTCCTAAACATAGAATGTATGGGAAGGCCGGTCCCAGTGGATCCACCTGTCCCACCTCAGCTGGCGATGGCACCTGGCACCAGCAGGTCCGGTGCCCAGCCCGGGACCTCCGCCTCCATTGGCTCTGTGCCACCTTTGGGTGGAAGCACTTCAGGGGATCGGGCTCGTCCCCCCCATGCAAGCGTGGCCGGAGGAGGGCCACCTATCACCCTCCGAACGGTCTGGGCTGTGGTGCGTAGGGAGATCTAGCATTCAGTCGCTGATCCTCTATGCTAGCTTGAAGCATAAGTGGTGTGACTCACGGGTGAGCCTGCCCCTCCTACACAGCCCCCAGTACAGCCACCCTCTGGGCTGTGAAGGTGCAGTGGTGACTGCCCATGGGTGGGGATCTCAGTTCCACTGTTGCCATCTGTGGGCTCATGGGCTTGCGATTTCCAAACATCCTTCCCCGTCAATGGTGTTCACCCACCACGTGTCATATTGCGCCTCTGTATGCATCTTGTTTGTCTTGTCTGTTTACCTCCCCAACCTACCTCCCCAAATATGCCTACTTCCGCTACCCCACATTTCACTCTCACCTGAAAAAAAGGGCAATCTGCTCCCAAAAAAAAAATTACGCCCCATACATAGCTGCCCATTTTGCACACATGTCCGCTGGACACAAACTGATAATTAATTGGCAGTACAACATACTTTGTTGTCCTCACCCCTCTCTCAGGGGTGGAAGGTTTCATATTTCCCTCCAAATTTATTGCATATGCACAGCTGTTGCTGTTAAAGAAATGGGCAGCTATGGACCATCCCTACACCTGTCCTGCACATCCTGAGCTGTTTTCCCTACTGTCTTTCCCTCTTTGTGCCTCTTTTTCACCACTTTCCTATCTCCCCATTTTCTTTTCTTTCAAAGAAATGAGCGCAGGGGTTAGCGGGAGTAAGCACTTTTAAGCAGTAGTTAGCGGGCTTGCACGAGTGTGCGCTTGTGTGCTCTTAGCTAAGTACTGCTAAGCTTCGCGCAAACCCGCTTACAACTGCTTAAAAGTGCCTTAGTCACACTGCATGTGAGGGCCCTTGTTCTGCTCAGCAGCAAAATAAAACACCTCTGTCAGTCTCGAACCCCGGACCTTGGACACACTAGACTGCATGAAGTACCACTAAGCCACAGTAGATATACAGCAGGTTGTTGCTGAAATAGATATATCATGCATCTGAATGAGTGAATGTAAAGGAAAGATAGGAATGCCATAACACAAAACCTGTTCTATGGAACTTTACCAGCAGTTGTGGAATTGCATTACATGACTGTGATAAGAGAACCAGCCATTCTAGCAGTAAATAATGTTACAGCACCACTTTACAACCCCCACACAGTATCATAGCAGTACAATCCACACCCAAATGTACAATATACCTGTTTGTTCAGGGTCCACCAAGGATGTAGGTAGGCATACTCAGCACTGGAATTGTCCAGTATTCTTGAGCATCCTGTGTTAATGTCAACAATAAAAAAGCACAAACTGTGCAGAAGTGAGTACATTAATATTCACAGTACAGCAGTTCACAAACAGTTCATGTGCCAAATGAATACATCTCAATAACTACTTATGTATGGCAGTTAATTGTATAAGTAGAAAAGAAACTACATACTTCCATGTATCCTATGTTGGCATTTGTAGGGGTGAGTACAATTCTACACTGACAACTGTGTACTGGAAGTGGCAACAATCAGGTCTGAGTACAACATTTAAATCACTGGCTACACCCCTAGCTTCAGATATAAGAAGTATACCAACCTTCTGACTTAAACAATGGTGTCCACAGCAAACAAGCATGGGCTCCACTTTGGAAAGCTGAAAGGGCTATGCCTACCTGACTTAGCAATTTATAGCATTGGGTTGCTATGACAGTGAGTACTGCAATTACCACACAGCAGGCTGCATGTAATTACCAAATGGTGGCCACCAATTGGTGCAGAGGCCATCACATGCACATGTGCAGATACCTATAAAAGCAGGCTGTACTTGCTGTCCACACATGCAATCATTCCATTGCAGCTATTGAGAGAGAGACAGACACACACCCACATCAACATCAACAGAAAATAAATAAATAAATAAATAAATAAATAAAAGACACACGGAACTGAAAACTACAAACACATACAAAGGGAAGGTATGTAACAGATATGTATTTACTGGCACGTAGTAGATGTTTTTGAAGAGTACTCTACATAATTTGAAACATCCATATGTGGCAGCAGTACATATCTATGCACAGATGCCCTGCATAACTACTGCCATGGACAAAGTGTGTAGCTGTGTGCAGTGGGACATAGCTGTGACATATGTAGCTCAGCATTAAATGTCAAACATCTGATCCATGTTATCTGTGTTCTGTACAGTAGTGTGTACAATGGCTGTTTGGGGGAGTAGCTCATACAGCTATATAAACATGGATGTGACAGAGTAACACATGCATGATAGTCATATTAACATGTAGCTTAGCACTGGCAACTGCTGTACCAGGCTAGTATGCTAATCTAGCATTTGCAGCTATATATACACCCTCTATGGGTATGATTTGTTAGGTTTGCAGTGTTGCAGCCAGTGAGGCCTGCTAAAGCTACATGGGCTGAGAACACCTTCAATGCATTCCGCACAATACTGTACAATATTATTACATAACTGTATACCTCACAACCTTCGCATAATTGATATTCCCACCATGAAAGGTGGACTGTATATGTGCCTATATGTATAGCTATATGTACACCAATGGATGTTTATATAGATGTATATATATATATATATATATATATATATATATATATATATATATATATAGAGAGAGAGAGAGACACACAGGGTCTTATTTACTGCGACAGATGCCTGGTGACAAAGCCATGGCCTCAAGCTCAATGTCAAAAATGCATTGGCATCCCTTTTGGTAAAAACTCTGTACCCATTAACTACCACATAGGTGGTAGTCTACTTAACACCGAAAGTGTAATAAGAGACCATGGGACACAGGTGGACAGTAGTCTCCCCTTTGATAATTACAGTGCCACACTAGTCATGTAATCTATTTACGTGGCACACCTCAACACAAAAGGTGTGTCATCCAGGGAAAAAGAGTTCAGTGTTCCCCTCTACTCATCACTCATAAAACCCATTATAGAGTACAATGTCCCTTTTGGTATGTACCTCACAAGATATCTACAGCAACTGGAAAGGCCACAGACATACCTCACAAAGAGTATTACCGGCCTCAAACAGATGCCCCATGCAGACCGTCTCACAAAACCACAGCTAGACTGTGTCGCATACCGCCTACCCAAAGGTGACCTCTGCCTAACATACAAAGCTATGTCAAATCCAGAGCTGTTGGACATGCTCCACGTAAACAGATCACGATCCCTATGAGCTACACGCTCTAGGGACCTACACCTTGTCACCTCAATAAACAGAACATGCTGGAGGGATATATCCCTATCTCAGAGACATCCCATACTCTGGAACAAACTACCTATCAATCGCAAACAAAGCTCCTCATTAGCAGTTGTCATGAATAATCCTGATGATTGGATGGGAGATAGGAAATACACCCCGGGAATCACCTCTGTGGCTCTGCTTGACAGGGGCACATGAAATTAAATTACATGGGTGTCAAAGGCCAGGGTACCGTATGGCTAGGCTTCTATAGACCCTAGGGCCAATAGCCTATTACCTACCTATGAATCGATACACACCCACATGTACTTGTTGCAATAATTGCTATGTGAGGTTGACTGAGTGTGATGGTGAATGTGTTGGTGAATGTGTCAAAGTTCTGTATATGTGTGATAGCTTAGTGGGAAACTGTTTTTGTCATGGTATTTTGTGTCCTAGCTCTGATCCCAGCAAAAGATGTGTATGCTATTGCTAGGCAGAAAAAGCAGTATGGCATATGGTATGACGTAGTCCCTTGGTGTTGACTGGGGTGTGCCATTGTAGGCTACAGCAGTACATGTATGCTTATTGATTGGTACTGCTGGTGAATCCAAATCCTGTATGAACTGTAGTACTACCTGAAGCTGTAGGCCTAAACAGCAGAGTATGGTGTATGTCCACATTGCTTGTAACCTCTGTTTTGTGTGTTCCCTGTAGTCTTCACAGATTACATACCTCAGGCATAAGCTTTTGTAAGTACTGACACACAGTACTGTATGGTACACAGGTAAAGCTCATTAGGGTTGCCATACCTTTGTGTCTTGTATGCATGTCTGATGTGTGTGTGGGTATGCCTGTAACATGCCCTCGGTCATATGTGTGTTACAGGATATAAGTGCGTATCTAGCAACATGTATATTCTAGTACAGCAGTATGCCACCTATATTCACAAATGTGCACATATGTTAGGAAGGGGTTTGCCATCAACAACTAGTGTAGTATACTGGTAATACTGTAACTGGACTTTACAATCATTGCAATGGATGACATATTTCTTTATGCATTAGCTTGATATATACCTCCTGTGGCTAGGTGGTGCATTGTGTCAGATACAGTGTGCCATGTACTGTTGTATAGTCTTACATACTGTTTTCTCTTGGTTGCTGTGCAGAACATGGTTTAATATATAGAGCGTGCCAGGCACTGTCAGGCAGTTGTGGGTTGAGCACTGATATGTGGTATTGAAAGTGTGTATCCTCTGACAACCAGTAGGTTGCTATATATGGCAGTTCAGTGATATCTGTACTTTAGAATGTTAAGTGTGCCACATGACTTGCTCACACATAGTTTCATTGTCTTCCAGGGTCATGGCCCACCATCGCAACCCTACCTATAGTCCAGCTGAGGATGAAATAATAACCAGTCTGGTTCAGCACTACACCCTGCTTTTCTCCAGAACCAGCCAGGACCAGCATGAATGGACTGCACTGTGGCAAGATGTTGTCCGTAGGGTAAATGACATAGGCATGCATAACCGGACATATGAGCAGGTACACCATCACTGCAGTGATTTACTTAGACATGTCCAGCAGCGTGCGTCTGATGTCCGTAGACAACAGCTTGCCACAGTTGGTGGGGTAACCATCCATCCCCCTCTCACTAGAGTGGAGGAGCTGCTCCTGAGCCTGGTGACTCCTGGCCAACAACAGCAACAGCACACATGTATCATCATGGAGGCCGGAGCCTGCAGGTAACATGGCATATCTGTAGACTACTGTTACCTCGATTGGTAGATCATGCATATGTGAGATGTGTACTGTGTAGTTAGAAGATGTGGAGCCTGGTGTTGTGCAATACTGATAATTTGGAACATAATCTGTAGGCCTGTGACTGTCAACCGTTGTACTACTGTAAGATTGCAAACCCACAGTAGCAATGCCGCAGTTGTTGCCACTGACAAACTGTCTTATATCCTTGTAGGTCCCTCTGGTGTGACAGCAAGGCAGCAGACCCATGCTGGTGAGTGTGTTCTACATTTAATATTGCAAATTAAATGTGCATGTCATAGGTGAGGTGTAGGCCATGTACACGTAACACACCTACGCATAATGCATGCTGTGCATGTTTGCTGTGAGACTATGCACATCTCAGTAACATGAGTAGCTGCCTCAAACACATGCAATACACAGAGCATCCCACACAATTGTGGCAACACTGTAGTGGACATTGGATAGGCAGAGTCGATACAAATGCACACAACATACACAACTTTGTCATACGCAGTACACGTTAATATGCTACACATGGTGTATTCAGACACCTGCTGTAAGGTCACACTCCAGTATCCCAAATGTCATCCCACAGCACACATAATATACCTGAGGGGTAGAGGCCTATCATGGGGTTGTGCGACACTCTTCAACACATAACACATTTATGTTAGGCAATGCCCCCTACTGGCCACCTTACAAACCCATGTAACAACTGGCTGTGAAATGGTGACTGTAGCCATGGTACTGCAGTTCAGGTACAGCATGCTAGGTGCCGGTCTGGCACACATTAGTAGCCTTGAGTGACCACATGATGCTGCATGATGATGACTCATGGTACTACACCCCATCCAGTTACAGTAACCATAGTACTACACATAGCATTCACTGCTATGCACCTCAATGTTGTGTATGTGCAATCATATGCACCTATACACAATATGCATAGCAATCACCATTTGTACAAAGTGACACATATATGTCTTGTAATGCTATTGAGAGTATAGGTCACATGACACACATTGGGTATGTGTGATGTTTAATGTTGCAGTTGTGTTGTAGCATGCCATGTCATGGCTGGCACTGGCATGTCCACAATATGTCCTACACTCACCATAACCACTGTACAATGGCTATGTTGAGCAATGGTATTCCATCAGGTATACATGCACCACTGATCCTGTGTGTATACATAGCATGCATGTGCTAAAACCTGTGTCCACAATTATCTGCTAAAGACACAGACGCTCTGATCAGAAATGGATATCTATGTGACATACAGATACACATCCAGCCATGGTATGTATACCTGTCTGTGATGGTGCACAGGAATTGCAGAGCTTTTAATACTTGCACAGCAATGTTGTGTCCATGTACACATTGCGTTCCAGGGTGAGGCCAATCTCTGAACAACAACACACATGCATCAAAGCCATGTATACTGTTATTAGCAAGGGCTGTCTACACTCGCACTGCATGCTGTTGAGCAACACACATCCTGCATGCTGACACGTGTGATATGACTGTTTGGCTTGTGATACTGTACCCCACCATCAACCGCTATTGAGTATGTTCTGGAGTGTGGGTGTGTGTGTGTGTGTATGTGTGTCTGCTTTAGTGAGGAGTGTATTTGTGTGCATGTGTTCCGACATCATGTACAGGTCGTAAAGTGTGTTTCCTGTCTTCCTCTCACAGGTGCTGAGGTTGGGCTGGTTCACTGCAGCAGGGAACCGGATGTCACTGAGCCAAATAGTGATAATGAGGATAGGTGTGTTGAGGCACAGGCATGTTTGCCAGGGTCTGTCATTGGGCCACCAATCAACAGTACACAAGTGTCCACCCCATCCATGCACACAGTCATACTGCCAATGCATCCATCACCAATGTCCTTAGCTGAGGGACAGTGTACAGTCAGCATTGGCCAGGACAGTGTGGTATCTATGGCACATGCATCCCGACCCAGCAGCCATACTCAAATGTCTGGAATGGTACCACATAGGCAGATGTCCAGGGGTGCTCGTCGGAGCACTGCTGCTCATCATGCCCCTGGCAGACATGCCACAGGTCTTACAACCTCACACATGTTCCAGGCTGTCATGGAGGCACAGGCACTTATGGAACGGTACACCAAACAGGGACTAAGGGCACATAACACCGCTGTAATTGACAGTATCCATGACCTAGCAGGTGCCATCCTTAATTACACTGAGGTCACTGATAGACATTGGGGTAAGACATTAGATGTCCTCCACAATGTCATGTCCATGTGTCAGGACAGTGCAGGATGGTTGAGACGTGGACGTATACCAGCAACATCAGCAGCTGGCAGTCGCCGTGGACGTCCCTCAAGTCATAGCCACTCCCGTAGTGCCAGTACCAGCCCCAGAAATGTTGGTGGTGGGCTGTCCGTAGACCGCCCTAGAAGACCACATGCACGTGGCTCTGGACAGTCCCAGCAGGTACCTGGGTCCAGTGTACATCTGTCCACCTCTGAGGATAGTACCTAGTCTGGCTTAGTACCAGATACTGTCAGTAGCACACCTGCCAGGCACAGGTACCATATCCGTGGCCAGAGATGGTGATCTGTAAAGCCTGGCAGGTACAGTCTGTGGCTGTCCCACAAATCCCCATATATGGCAGCCACATGGTGGAACTGTGTGCATGCAGACACACACACACATAAACAAGGCACCTAGGGCTAACACATACCCGCACACATTACATCAACATTGGCCCATAGCAGTACTCTTGGCCCTCACACACACACACACACACACACACACACACACACACACACACACACACACACACACACACACACACACACACACACACACACATGCCGATTGTATGGCTCAATGTAGGCCTCTGGCAAACCAACACACTCTGTGCATATGATGAAAACTGTGCCACTTCCTGTCATGTGTAACTGATGCAGGAACAGGCTACCATGGTGCTGATGCACAGGGTGACTTTATAGCAGTATAGCAATGTTAGCATGTTGTCAGCAGTAAGGTGTAATGATATCCTTGAAGGTGTAGCTGAGCAGGCATGATGCATTAAAGCTATGATTGTCAATGTAGTATTGTTTACACCAGTGTTAGTTCCAATAGTGTATTGTCCGCCCACGTGCCACTTGGCTGATGTGTGTAGTATTGGCAGCATGTGTTAGAGAGTGGACAGTACGTGTGGGATGTGTGTAGCACAGATTTGCAGGTGTACATTTGTGAACATGGTGGAGGTACACTGTCTGCATGTACGTGCATAGTGGACACATGGGCAGGGTGACATGCCCCCTATTACACAGTAACACTCCATAGTTTCTATTGGTGGCCAGTATGCATTGTACTACACACATTGTGGAACTTGAGTACACATGTGTGCATGACATGGTTTGACACTGTGCTGTGAGTGATACTGTTACTGTCTGTCATTGTTTTGCATTCTGGTAGTATACATAACAGCCTGACTATAAACAATCGTTAGATGATGCCTTGACAACTGACACACAGATGTAGGACACACGGTAACATTTGGATCCTTCAGGTACTATGCCAGTAACCAGTGGTATTCACTTGCACCCACTCCTGAGACCACTCCTGTTTGGCATATAGCTCTCTTAGGTACAAGCAATCGCAGTAGGGATATGTCCGTCCAGGTCTGGAAATGCATACTGTGGCCTATAATGCATTCTCCAGATGACACACACATCCTCCACAAGGGTATCATACAGACAGATACCTGTTGTCAAACCCATGCTGTAAAGCTATAAGCCAACTAAAGCATAGTCATCCACCATTACAAAACATAGTATCCCCACAGTACCACATAGGTAGTAGCCACCAACATGTTGAACAGGTACCGATGTGTACATTCAGCCAAGTGTTACATCATCTCTCCTTTGGTAATCACATTTCCAAAGGTATTTTGAAATCCCTTGGTGGATCACATAAGCAATAAGGGGTCTGCATGCATATCCACAAAGGTTGTTGTACACCTATAATGAATAGCCATCACTGACAGACTTTGCTGCGTTTGAACAGGTCTGAAATATACCTCAGCCATAAACCCTCAATCACACTATTCAATAGAAACTGTAATGAATGTGTGTGCCACGGATGACCTAGGCCAGGGATCACTGCAGTGGCTGGGCTTGTCACAAGCATACAGATGTGACCTAAGGTCTGGAAAGCGGCAGCACACTCTGGCAGAGATAACAGATGTGTTCATGTAGAAAGCAGGGTTCCCACCTATGAAATAATTGAGGTCACGTGTATGTATATGTATTTTCCACACAGCTACCTGACATGTGCAATGCACATACTGTTGTCATACTGATATGTAATACAGTAGTAAAAGCAAAACCCACACCACATTGACCAACAGTGTCACACACATACAGCACACACACACACTCACCAAGTGCAGGATTCAAACCCCTACCTAACTACTTTATGATAATAGAGCAGTACACATTAACATGATGTGCTATACACATTACTGGAAGTTTTCCTTTCCACGGGTATATTTGTAGGATGGTGACATCATCAGACTTGAAAAAGATAAGTATACCACTTTTAAGGTGTTTTACTACTCTCCAAAAAGGTTGCTCCTCTCCAAGGAGATCACACACAAGCACGAACACACACACACACACACACACACACACACACACACACACACACACACACACACACACACACACATAGTTGCCAAGTGCAAGATTCAAACCCCTACCTAACTACTTTATGATACTAGAGGAGTACGCATTAAATACACATTACTGGGAGTTCTCTTTTCCACAGGTATATAGTGACATCATCAGACAAGACAAAGTGGGTTACATTAGGTGGGCTACATAGAAGGAATTTCTAAACACTTTGGCCATGTGATCATCAAAGGAGAGTTTACTATCTACCTGGGTCCCCAGGGCCATAATTACTTTCTCCGTACATACTGGATTACCACCCATGTGGTAATTTGTGTGCACTTTGTTTTATCGAAAGGGGATGACTATGCATTCTTTGGCATTCTGCTTGAGGGCATTGTTTTGACACCAGGTATCTGTCTCTGTAAGACCCTTCTGAAGGATGTCTGTATCAGCCATAGAGTCGATTACAGACCACAGTTAGCAGTCATCTGCAAACCTGTTCAGCCATACTCCTCTCGTGCTTGCCTGTACCTCTGAGCAGTATATACTGAACAGGTGGTGTCCCAGGACCAAGGCCTGTGGGATGCCATTTGTGACTGGTTTATAGTTGGACATGGCACCCGCAACTCTGAACTTTTGTGTTTGATCTGTGAGCCAGTTGCCCACCCATCCTGTGACATAGCTGTTAATGTTCAAGCTGGTAAGCTTGTCCATGATGACAGAGTGGGGAATGGTGTTGAAAGTCCTTAGTGAGGTCCAGGTGGGCTGTGTGGACTACTTTCACCTCCATCAATGCCCTCGGTAACTGTTTCAAATGAGTCAACTAGGTTTAGGAGGCAGGATCTGCCTTTAACAAAGCCAGTTGGGTAGAGTCCAGTGTCTATAGGTCTCCAATGTCTCTGTTTATGGGTTCCATGATAATTTGCTCCATAGCTTTGCAGACCAGGCTGAGTAGACCTATAGGACAATGGTTTCCAGGTTCTGTTGTGGCACCCCCTTTGTGGAGCTGGATGACTGTTGGTGTATGCCATTCTTTGGGTACATAGCCTGTGGTAAGGTTGAGTCTGGACAGTGAATGTAGGTGAAGGTGTAGTTCCTTTTGGAGCTGGTGTAAGATGCAGTCTAGAACACCATCCTGTCCCATTGATGCTGTGTTCTTAGCTTTGGAGAGGGGTGTCTTTACCTGCATGGCCATGAAGTCTGGGGCTCTGCATTCTTCTGGGATGGACACAGGCCCTTTTGGGGGTGATGGCAGTGGAGTTTGCACTGAACCTGTCCCCCAGGATGTGGGCAATGTAAATTGGTTCAGTGGATTTCTTGCCATTTGTCAGTAGTTAACAGCATATTTGGAAGTTGCCACCTAAATGTTTGGTATAGCTAATGAAGGCTTTGTGGTTGTTATTCTTACATTCCTTGGCAATTTGTCTTTAGAAAATGGCCTTGGATTATTTTATGAGCGATCATTGTGTCTTCCTAATAATGATCAGTGATGCCTTTCCTTTTGTGAAGTTTGCTCTATCATGTGCTCATTTCCTCCTTCTGTTGTATAGCTTTTTTATGGGCAACGACCACCAGATTGGTTTCTTACTTTTGGAGGAGTGCATCTTGGCTTTATTTCGCATGTTGCGATCCATGCATCCCTGTAGATGCTCATAAAATGCACTTTTAAATGATTCAGCAGATTGTATAGCTTTATCCTATAGCAAGGGGGTTTTGGAACTTTCCACTTTGGTCTTGGGAAGTGTGCAGTTTGCTTTTAAAAAAATGTCTTCACAGTGGTTTCCTTGACTGGGGGGGGGGGGGGGGGGCAGGATGTGGATGTCCAGTGTGATTACTTTATGATCTGATATTACCAGCGAGGGGTTTATCTCTGTCGTGGAACACTGGTACCCCATGTTGGTGATGATCAGGTCCAGTATGTTGTCATCTCTAGTGGGCATGGTGACCAGCTGTTCCAGGGCGTTTGAGTTTTTAAACTCTAGGAAACATTGGGCAAAGGACATTGTACACAAGTAATTCTCCCACTCAGTGTTTGGGTAGTTGTAATCTCCTCATATAATGGTGTCTGATAGGACCTTTATATTTTCCACTGTTCTCAGGAATACTGAGTGAGGTTCCTGAGAGAAGGTAGGTGATCTGTAGCAGGCTACAATCTGATAAGCAGCTTTGCCCAATGTTAGTTGCACTTGCATGGTCTCCAAGGCCTCATCCTGTGCCACTAACCTGAAGGTGTGGGTATCCATAAGGTAAATGGATACACCCCTTCCTTTTGTATTTCACTCATGGTTTTGGTGCTGAAGATCAGAGGAATTGTGAGTGTTTTACGTGGAGCATGTCCAACAGCTCTGTGTTTGACATAACTTTGTATGTTAGGCAGAGATCACCTCAGAGTAGGCGATATGCGAGAGAGTACAGCTGGAGCATTTTGAGATGGTCTGTGTATGGCATGTATTTCAGGCCACTAATGCTCTTTGTGAGGTATTGCTGCAGGCTTTCCAGTTGTTGTACATGTCTTGTGAGGTACATAGCAAAAGGGGCGTTGTACTCTATTATGGATCTAATGAGTGATGAGTAGAGGGGAACAATGTCCTCTTCTATTCTGCATGAGACACCTTTTGTGATGAGGTGTGCCACATAGAAGGATTTCCTGACTACTGTGGGGATGTGATTATCACAGGTGTGTCCACTGTCCACCTGTGACCCAAGGTCTCTTATCACACTTTCAGTGTTAAGTATACTACCGCCTATGTTGTAGTTCATGGCTACAGAGTTTTTACCAAAGGGGATGGCAATGCACTTTTTGGCATTGAGCTTGAGCCCATGGCTTTGACACCAGCCATCTGTCTCAATGATGCCCTTTTGTAGGATGTCCACATCTTTAGTATTTACAATTATGGCTCCTAGTTTGCAGTCATCTGGAAACTTCATTAGCCACAGACTTTCATGTTAAAGTTTACTTCTGGGAAGTAGATACAAAACAGGACAAGACCCAGGACTGGACTCTGTGGTACTGCACTCGTCACTGGTCCAAAGTCATACTTGGAGTCTGCTACTTTCACAGTGTGTGTTCTGTCAGTAAGCCAGATGGCAACCCATCTTGTGACATAGCAATTTATACCTAGTTTAGTGGGTTTATCTATAATTCCAGAGTGTGGGATGGTGTTGAAAGCCGTGACAAGATCTACATAGGCTGTGCGAACCACCTTACCCTTGTCTATGGCTCTGGTGACTGCTTCACTGTCATCTATCAGGTTTAGGAGACATGATCTGCATTTTACAAACCCAAAATGGTTGTGGCCCAGAGTTTGGAGATTACCAATGTCTTTTTTTATAAGTTGTATGATGATACATTCCATGGCCTTGCAGAGCAGGCTCATCAGGCTAATGGGGCGCTAGTTCCTGGGGTCAATGGTGTCTCCACCCTTGTGTAGTGAGATAACCGCCGCTGTTCACCATTCAGCAGGCACAAAGCCTGAGGTGAGGCTATGACTGAACATAGTACGTCGTTGTGGTGCCTGTTTGTTCTGTAGTTTGTGTAGAACACAGCCTGGGAAGTTATCTGGTCCCATAGATGCTGTGATACTGGCTTTGGAGAGTGTTTTTTTACCTGTGCAGCCGTGATGACAGCAACTTTGCAGTTTTCCATTATAGAGATGTGTTCTTTCATGGGTGAGAGGGGGTAAGGTTAACACTGATCATATCTGCCAGCAATATCAGTTGGGTCTGTATATTTAGTGCCATTGAGCTGTAACTCAGAGCAGATCTAAGTGTTACCATGACATGGACCTGTCTGTTGGGCAGAGATCTCCTGAGTACACAGTATGCAACAGAGTACAGATTGAGTTAAATTCAGTCTTGTTGCATGGGGCAACTGTTTCAGGCCAGTAATCCTCCTGTTGAGGTACTTCATTGGTCTTTCCAGCTGCTGAAGGTGCCTAGTCAGATTCATCACAGGTGTGTTGTGGTATTCTCTGACGGGTCTGATGACTGATGAGTAGAGGGAACCTCCCTTGACCTACATGCAAAGACCTTGGCAGTTTGTGGGAACACATAGCATGATTTTCTGACCACTTTGTGAATGTGTTTCTGGAAGTACAGATGACTATCCACATTTGTCCATAGATCCCTTATTATCACCTCCACCTATGGCACCTATGTGGTATTTGTATGACTGTAGCTCGAGGACATACTTTTGACACTTTTGACACCACATCTGTCTGACTGAGACCCTTTTTAAGGATGTCTCTGTTGTCCCAAACATCGATTATGACAACTTTTTGGCAGTCATCCACAAACTTTGCTAAACATAGCCCTCGTGTGTTTGACTGTATTTCTGATAAGTATACACCAGACAGGAGGGGTCCCAGGACTGAGCCATGGGGGACAGTAGTTGTTACCAGCTTGTACAGGAAACCACAATTCTTACCTTGTGTGATCTATCTGTGCCCCAGTTGACAATCCATCAGATGACAGACATATTTATGCACAGGTTGTTGATTTTGTGGATACGACATGTGTCTGGGATGTTGGCAAAGTGCTTTTCAAGGTCTATGTGGGACGTGTGTAGCTCATTTCATTGATGTATGTCCTGGGTGACTGCCTTGTAAACAGTCTAGCCGGTTTGGGAACCATGATCTGCCCATGACCAAACCGAAATTGGTAGGGTTGGGTGTTTGTAGGCTCCCAATAGCTCTGTTTATGAGTTCTATCATGATGGACTCCATGGCCTTGCAGATCAGGCTTAGTATGCTTATAAGACAATAGTTCCCATGTACTGTTGTGCACCAACCCTTGTGGAGTGTGTCAAACGTTGCTGTAACACATTCAACAGTTTCATATCCTGTACAGAGGGTGAGTCTCAACAGACTGTTCAGGTGCAGGCTCTGTTTGTTCTGGTGTTCACTTATAACACAGCTAGGGAAACAATGTAATCCCATAGACACCATGTTTTCAGGTTTGGAAGGAGCTGTTTACCCATTCTATATGTGATATCTGTGCTTTCACAATCTCCAGGTATGATGATAGGGCCTTTTGTCAGTGAGAGGGTGGTATGTATGGGCCTGTCTGACAGGATGTTGGCAATGTCAGTCATTTACAGTTTGCACTGACTCAGGACATATATGAGTGTACATTGCTATTCATGACATAGCGGAAGGAAGCATCATGGTTCTCTATGGACTCCTTCACAGATTCTTTTGCCAGAACATGGATTGGATAATATTTGGAGTGCACATTGTTTGTTGATGATACTGATTGCAGGTTTTTTGATTATCTTTGCTTTTTCACTTTCTGTGAGCAACTTAAGTACTTGTGGTACATAGTTTGATTATGACAGGGTTCCAATATATTATATGTGTCTGTTTTCATATAACTGTGTGCATAAGGCAGGATTGGTGAATAGTGACAGGTTCCTGGGGTGAAACATGCAACTGCCAGATATGTGTGGCCCACTGCTGTACTCAGACATGGCCTAAGTGTGTGAGCATGCCCAGTATGACCTTTCAGTGTGTTGCTGAATGAAATCCACTACATTTGTTGAAGTGTGTGAGCATGCCCGGTATACACATTTATACTATATGTGTGTGGAAAATCAAGCTGTATTTTTACTGCAGGGCTCACCTTTGTGTCATAACTCAAAAGGGATCATGCTGTGCCTGCAGGGCTTCCATGAGACACTTTGGATAGACTTATCAACATTTCTACATATAGGGGGGTGCAGCTATTCTCTGTACATTTCTACCCGGGGCCACACCTGATTGTTACTGTGGGTGTACATAGGATGAGGGGTTCACCTGACACATACACATTTGCTAGGCATGCACTGCTATGTAAGGTACACCATTTCAGTCTGTACTGTTGCCTATCATACTGGCTTGATGCATACTACTGTACTACAGATCTTAGCATCCAATGTCACGTATATTAGATTGCGACTTCATAGCCTATCCAACTCACATCACACCACCTGGCCTGCTGTTCTCTGTCTGCATAGGCCTGTGGGGGAGGTTACCCATATGCCTCTTTAGGGTCATGATACAGCATTTCTTTGTGTTTGCATTAGTGTACAATTGTCCTGCTCTGTCTGTGCCAGTGTAATGCTGTCATGGATTAGTGATTCAGTACTGGGACTATAGTGCACAGTATCCTGGGTTCGAGCCCTGTCACTGCTTTTTATTTTCATGCTGGGCAGACCAGACTGCTTAAGGAACAGTACAGCAAATATGAGCATGTTTACCTGACTTTGCTCAACTTTGCCCGACCTTGCCCAACATTGCTCAACGTTGCCCAACGTTGCGCTAGTTAGCGCGGGCAATTTTATTTACATATACAAAATAGTGATAAAAGCTGCTTAGCACTGCTTTATATTGCTTAAAACATGGCAATCATGCCTCAGGTAGTGCTGCAGGGCTGCCTATGTTGAATGCACATAGTACACTCCCTATACATGTTTGAAAACAGGTAGTGTCAAGTTAGGCATCCCTTTTATTTTATGTGCGAGTCAGAGAGAGGTATCATTTCCAGGGTTCCTACTGAGCTAGTGTATGTGCTATGCATTGCCTCTTTGCCAAGGCCAAGGCATAATGGGCACACCTCCTTCTGCCTACTGAGGCAGGCTCAGATTGCTCCTCCTCAGAGTCACCCTGTGCCTGTGATGGCCTTGGCAATGGTGGGGGGCTGTTTGGCCCTGCCCCATGCTGTTCCTGCTGCAGCTGTTTTCGCAGGATCATATTGTGTAGCATGGCACATACCATGATAATTTGGGTACATGTAGTTGGTGAGTACTACAAGGCTCCACCAAATGTGTCCAGGCACCGGAAGCACGACTTGAGCATCCCAAACACACGCTCAATTACATTTTGTGTTTGTGCGTGTGCCTCATTATAGAGTTCTTGTTCAGGTGTGTGTGCATTTCTGATGGGTGTCATCAGCCACGGCTCCAGTGCGTATCCAGTATCCCCCACAAAATGACCTTCAGGGATGTCCCCATTGGCAAATGTCTGGTACAGCTGCGTCAGATGCCAGATATGGGAATCGTGGTAGCTTCCAGGGCAGCCAGAACACACATTCAGTATTATGCCCTGGGCATCGCACATGACCTGGCAGTTGATGGAGGGGAAGCCCTTGCGGTTGATGTAGGCCCTATCCCGATCACTGGCTAGTGCTTTGATGTGTATGTGCGTGCACTCAATTGCACCCACTACCTCAGGGTATTCCACTATTTGCTGGAAGAGATGCATATTGCTGGCCAATGCCTCATGGGAATTGGGAAAATATACATGATCACCGACATGTGCTGACATGGCATTCAGGAACAGGTGCAGTACCCTGGATGCTGATGCCTGTGAAATCCCCATATCACCAGTTGGTCTCTGGAAGGTACCTGTTGCTAGTATTCTTAGGCCAACACATGCCTTGGTTTCCACTGGGATGGGTTCCTCTCTGTTTGTTCTGTGTGTGAGGCGTGGCCTGCACAGCTCAACAATTTGCTGCAGGAGGTCTCTGTCCACTCTATAGCGCTCCACTATCTCCAGCTCATGTAGCCCCTGGTAGGTTACCCTGGGTCTGTACACTCTTCTCTGTCTCCTCACTGTGGGTTGCTCAGCAGCATTCGCAATGGCACCACCCTCAGCATCTTGAACATGTTGCCTTATAATAGCAATTGCAGCCCCTAACATTATTTTGTCTGAGTCAAGCTTTTTAAGTTTTTACTCTCTTTGTATACTGCAGTGTTGCAGTGTTTCTGAGAAAAACATGGGGGAATGTTGTTTACAGAGTTTTAAGTGCTGGGCTGGGCTAGTGTACTGCCTGTGTAATTGGCTGATTCTGATTGATTTCACCTGGCAGCTCTGCTAGTTCTCCTTGGTTAACTTCCTACTACTTCTTTTCCTTCCTTTTCCCTTTCTGTTTCCACAGGGGGCATCGCCGCACAAACATGCGCACATGAGTGCACACACACGCACACAGGCTTAGGTGCGTGCACATCCACGCACACGGGCTTACACAGGCTTACATGGGTGCACACATGAGCACACAGGCTTAGACGGGTTTACAGGCGCGCACACGATGTAAGCACGTTTGCAAGAAATTTCAGTGAGATCCACGGCGTACACCTTCGGTTTCTGGGTTTCAGTTAAGACAACTGTAGACACACCTCTTCCAATCCTGAGTAACTCACAGCAAACACAAGCCACTCTGCTCCCATAAGCTTACAGTCTTTCATACATACCCCCTCATGATGTCACCTATCTTCTACTCCCCTACTCCTATACTTACACTCTAGGGACATGGCTCACATGCCAGGGAAAATTGGGATTCACTATACTTATCCTCATTTGCATAGGATTGCCTACTAATGCTTGGTTACATCTCTCAAACTGAGCTTCCCCCCTTAGCAACCACTACTCAGTAGCCATGTTGTCTTCAGCCTGCCATTCACCTGCATGGCAGAAGAATATTTTTAATAAGAATGCCTATTTTTGGCTTTTTTTTTTTTCTGGTTTTTAAAGCGCCGCACATTTGCGCAGTGCTGCGCTACGCTTAAACATCGGAGATCGGGAGGGGGGATTGATTTTTATTAATTTTTAACAGATAAAAATGCCAATGGCCTTATATTTGGCCATTGGCATGCTTCCTCAGCTGGATGCATCCTTTATTTGGAGCTGTCATAGCTCCGTTTTGCTATTTGCAGAACGGTACTCCGTTACCAACGGAGTACATTTCTGCAAATAACTCTACTCTTCCACGGACAGGTTAGTGTTTCCTGGATCGCAACTTTAGCTCATTTGCATAGCTTTCAGCAGCAAATGAGGTAATTTGCATAACATAACACTGTCCGTGCAACAGTAGTTTTAGGAGCTCTCATGCACACCCCTGCCGGCTGTTGCTGGATCGCTCGGCAGACATATTGGCTGTCTGCCGGCTTACACTACTCTTAGACTCCATGCAAGCCTCCGTGAATCCGGCCCATTGTTTCTCTTTTTGCACTGAAAAATGAAATATACCATCTTTTATGGCCTAGCCATAAAGTAATTTAATTTCAATTGTTTTTCTAAAATGTACTAGACAGAGGTTAACCTCCTGTATCCCAGTTTCCACTATTAAAATATATACATTTAAACAGTTACAATAGTGCATGTACATTTTTGTTCTTTTCCAGTAGGGCACACTGTGGATCCATTTTAAACACAAGCATTTTACAAATAGCCTTTTCAACACACGTCTGCACATGCAGTTTGATATACATATGACATACAGTTGTAACACATTTGTAACACAAGCATCTTACACAATTCATTTCGATATTCACCAATGACATATGATCATTTACAAAATTCCAACTAGTTGAGTTGGCAGTATCTTGCTTCATCACACTGCATATATACTATTCCTTTGAGTGTTTGCAGATGAGAGGCAACTAAATTTGTTAAAGTTTTAAGACTGGAGTCAATGTTTAAATAGCAAAAATATCAGACTTGAATGAACTGTAATTCTCTAACCAAACTGGGAACTTGTCCAGGACTTAACTGGGCAATGGCCTCCATTCTGCAGGTTGTTCAACATGACTACGATTTTTCACATTGCTTCAATCAGCAAGTACCTGAATTGCCTTTGCCAGAATCCTTCAGGAAGGAAATCTGGTGTCTGTTGCAAGCAACCTGCAAAGCTGAAAAAACATTCTCAAAATGGACTTTAGTTGATCCTTTTTCTGTGAAAAGGGCATGCATGTGGAACGTTAGCTCAGTGCTGTAAAATTACACAACATGTGAGTGCTTGTTTTTCCACTACTGCTAAAAGACAGAAGAGAATGTTTTTCCCACTAATGTTTGCTTCTTGGATAGTTCCAAAGAAGGAAACACCATGCTTCACAGGCTAGTGTTGTCCCAGGGAAATATGGGAGAAGAGGAATGCAAAGGAATGCATTTGTAAATAGACATACTACTGCCCTGTTATGTATTTATGGAGCTCAAAAAGCTAGGCACACTGAATAATAAACACCAGGGGACAGAATCATACATCAGTAAAATAAGGTACTTGTACTCATCTTAGGCAACTGTTTACCTGGTCTGATTTCTTTCAGATGTCAAATGGTATCCTCTTTTTCCATCTCTTGCTGGTACAGTAGAGAGTCGATTATCCGAACTAATTGAGACCAAGGGTATTTTGGATAATAAAACATACATTGAACTGGATAAAAAAACTTCTAAAATCTTGTTTTTTCTGCACTCAGATAATGTACTTTTCAACCATTCAGCAAGTCCAGTGGACAATAAAGAATATTTTTCACACACAAGCAAGCTACAAGTTCAAAAAACATGCACCAGCTAGTACGTATAACATTGACATATTCAGACTTTATGATTTTTTTCTACCCATTAACTTTGGAACTTTGGGTTCGGTTAATTACCATTTTAGATTATCGACGTTCGGATAATTAACTCTCCGCTGTTGTGGTCCAGTTAATCCTTTGCACTTATCACTGCCTGTATTATAAATCTTACTGATTTCTGGAAGAGTATTAACACTTCAGTGCACAAAAAAAAGTAAAGCACATAGGCCATTACAGAGGTGTAAGAGGGTGTTTCTACTGCAGCAACAGTTTTCATCTGAGGAATATTTTGCTATGGTGAGTACCTCACACAATTGCTATGTATACACATACACACACACAGATATATATATATACACACACACACACACACACACACACACACACACACACACACACATATGTATATATACATGGTGGACATTTTAGAATGTCGAAGACCATATGGCCGAGACCATATGATCGATATTCGAAATGTCGACCATACGGAACCGGCATTTCTGTACAGTGCGGAATGGAAAAATTTCCATCTTCTGCACTGTAGTGTGATCTCGGAGTTGGTATATTTAGGTTTTGGGGGGGGGGTGGCGTAAAGGTAAGATTTTGTTGTGTTTAAGTCAAAATGTCGATCATATGGTCTCGGCCATATAGTCTTCGACATTCTGAAATGTCGATTATATGAAGTAGATCCATATATATATATATATATATATATATATATATATATATATATATATATATATATGTGTGTGTGTGTGTGTGTGTATATATATATATATATATATATATATATATATATATATATATATATATATATATATATATATATATATATATATATATATATATATATATATATATATATATATATATTTATATATATATACACATATACATATACACACAGACACACACACACACACACACAGTATGTTTCAAATAATCAGCCGTGAAGTGAAGGTGTACTTTTGAATGAATATTTGAATGTGTAGTGCTTATTGCCCTTGGGGTAGGTTGTGCGACCATGATGTTTGCAGTAATGGGGGGGGGGGGACAAGACTCCCTTGTAAGACAGATTTTTTTCTATATTTGTATGTTCGTGTGTGCTTGGTTAGGTTGTTTTAATATTGGTTGTATTGGGTTGTTTCTTGTGTGTGTGTTCTTGTGTGGGGGTTTGTGTATGTTTATGTTTGTACAATCGGTGTTTTGGTCTCATCTATTTGGTGGTCGACATTTTGAAGGGTGATCATTATGAGTATAATCATACACACACACTCATATATATTGTTTTTGTAAGAGGTGGAAGCTGAACCTAGATTAGTACTGTTATTGATTATATACCGAGGGTTGCAGATAGATTAAGTGAGGTTCTCCTGCTCAACTTCTCTCCCTTATCTTGATGTTCCTTTAAACAAAGGATCAAGTTTGAAATATTTTGTTAAATGTTTGGCTGGATATCTAGGTTACAATTTCATATATATTTTGAGGTGACATGTTCAAAATGTGCCAAAGACGTTGAAACAGCACTGGTGAAGTGTACCCACACTATGCCAGACAATGTTTTTTTTTTACTTGAGATAATAAAATGTAATTCAGTAAGCAAGCCTCCTTCACAAGCAAAGTTTACATGTTTAATCAATAGAATGTCTGTCCTATCCTGCCTTGTATAAAAACACAAATTATTTGTATGAAGTTTTTGCTCCTATCTTTAAAATATTTGAGTTACCCAAGGGCATGTAGGGTATCCCTCAGCTGTACTTATTTTTATCCTGTTTTAGGAGAAGGACCACAATGTGTAGACCAAAGAGACTACTTTAAGGATAAAGATCAAATTAGTCTGAGAGGTATGTCCAAGTAAAAAACTATACAAGTAGACTTCCATACTTGGAATCTCCATTAGAAGCTGTAAAGATGGCAGTCTCTTCCCGATAGTCCAGAAAAAAAAAGTTTCATATAGCAACCTGTTAATGATCCAGCCAACTGAGTGAGCTGGAAGTTGAAATATTTCAGGAGATGTCCAACAACTGATGGCAGTAACCAGCATTTGTGACTCCAGAAATGTCTGAATATGTTTGAGATACTGATACTTGGACAGCCCAGGTATTGGACATTCGGCAATCAGTTCTGGGATATCCACTTTACAGTGCCTTATATATCTAAATTCTCTAAAGGAGATGGCACTGTGAAATAAATCATTTATAAACATGGAATTTGATGATTTCATTAAATGTTGGCATTATTTGCCCAATTTAAACCTTCTGAATACATTTGACATCTGTCTAGATGAGGTTTGTCATTAGAACTCTGCTGCAGTTCACAGAAGCTACTTCCCCCTTTCCATGTGACTCACAGGCTTGCATTCGTTTCTAAGTTCACAGCACCTTTGTCAGTGGTTCCACATTTTATCAAGCTTGTACTCATTCCAGACTTTCTCCTTCAAAAACAGACACCATTGCAGTGAAGTGCTTTTTTCAGCAGGGAAACAATCCAATAATCTCAAGAAAGACCTATTTTAAAAAGTATCACATTTGTCATGCAGTAGAACCAAAAGGACAGATCCAAAATATTTCTCCTAATGCTCCTGTTTTTAGATACTACAAAGAAAAGGAGCATAAATTAAACCACATGCTCTACTGATGTCAGTGTGTGTGGGTAATATTTTGTCAAATATAAGACTACAGGGAGGGTATGATTGTGTAAAAATGAGAGTTAAGGTGTGAGGTGCTAACAAGCTAAATCATGTATTCCTAGGTTTGGTCCCTCACTCTACACTTTGAGACCAAGAAAGTTACTTGACTTAAACCTGTGATCCCAGTCTGTCCCACAGCAAGGTACTCATCCCAAGTAGATTGCACCTGGTCAGCAAATAAATAAATATAGACATACAGTACAGTTACAACTTCCTGTATTTAATTGCTGAAAAGGTGAGCTAGGCCATTTAAGGTGTCTGATGACATTCTATGGAATACACTTTTCAGTGTCTGAGGTACTTTGTCTAGTAATTTGATTTCAGTGTTTCATAGTATTTATGTATTTTTAACAGACGACTGATGAAGTAGATGTCACAAGAGACTAAAAGTCATTTCTTTCCCTTTTTTATTGGAATATCTTGTGTGCACTTGGGCTACTAATGAAATAGAATGTCAGAAGAGAATGAAAGTCATGTCCATCCCTTGTTTATTGGAACATCTTGCATGGACTTCCGTACTGCAATATTTTATCATTACGTTTGTTTGCAGTCTTCTGTTTCCATAAAAATTGTATTTCTGTAATGCAGAAATTTATAACCTATGTGGATACACTTGGTTTATTGACAACACTATCTTCCCTTCCTTTTGACTTACATGAGTTCTTCCAAGCAGTGTCTTACAATTAATAATCATATTCAGTATTCTACCCTATGTATTCTCAGGAAAGAGTTGCCTTGAAATGGGTGCTCATGCGAAATGGACATTAATTTTATGATATAGTCAATCCACTGCACAGAGACAGCACCCTCACTGTGTCTCAGATGTTCACAAGTTATTTAATGGCCTAGATGTTGGAGAAGCTGACAGCTGGGTAAAGGAGTGATGACGCAATGTCTCCTCAGCTCTCCCAAGAAGGGGGAAGGGAACATGCTGGAGACATGTGCCCAGAACATGAGTTCCTGTTCCAGAGCCATGACAAGAGGTCGCAGTTACATTATAAGGTTGACAAGCAAATGAGGGGTACTTCACATTGTAGATGGGGATAGTTCCCTGACATCAATAGTGCACTCTCATGTCATAAGCCTAGCACATCAGGAAGTATTTAAAGGAAAAATACAGATCTTCTTTCTCTCTATTGTTTTAAGAGTTAAAGCATTGCCTATGCCCCAGACGACCACTGTTCCATTAGTAACATGGGTGCTGGACAGATAAGTATAAAGGGAAGATGTCAGTTCAGCTCACTGCACTGGCAATACCTGTAGGAGTGCAGGGGAAATATCCACAGCAATGACCCTAGACAGACATATGCAGCACCATGTTCCTTATGTGTGTGGGGTGTCCGAATGCATGATAGCACACATTTACATTATATTGCATTGCATAGCCTGCAAATCACTATGGGGGGGGGAGTTAGGTGGAGTGGACCTGATTCATAAAGTAAGAATGGCGACTTTCACTCCCAGGTTACTCATTTCCTCACCAAGAAGGAATAAAAAGGCCAATACGGCTCTCAACTCTGGGAAAGAAAAAAGTAAACTAAGTGGCCAGAAGAGTAAAAAAAAAAAAAGAGTAAAAACCTATTCAGATACAGTATGTCATTTAATAGACATGACAGACAGCCTGTTTAACAAACATAAATGTTAGGCTTCAGGCCCTAAATTTGTATTGCAGTGGTTTCAGTGGCCACTTTTTCATCCAAAAAATGAGCCAAATATAAGCAAATCTTACCAACTGTGCCTCAGTTTATTAAACAAAATTTAGCTTAATGGTTATGCCTTACACATGGCACCTGAAATAATAAACAGCTGTACATGAAGGACCTGAATAAAAGACAATCCCTGGGATTCAATAATGCCTACACTAAGTGCACACTGTGGTTTACCATTGAAATGTCGCTGTGCAATTGCACGGCTATGATGTATTCGAACAACAGATGTTCGAATACTTCACAAGTGTGCAGGTTACATGAGCGAACACCATTTTTGCGAATGGACTGTGAATTCGCAAATATAATGTTCGCTCATGTAAAGGGATCGTGATACAGTGCTGTTAGGGAAATACATTCCTTTCCTCACTGTAGTGCGATCTCGGAGTTGGAATATTAAGTTGAGGGGTGCAGCTCCCCTGCATAAATGGGATGTTAGGGAGTTACGGGAAGGATGGGATTGCTGTTAAGTGCTGAAAATGTGCTGAAAATGTCGTGATCGACATTTTCGGCATTAACAGTAATTTTGCAATATTAGGGACGTTCGGTAATGTGTACTTTCGGCAAAACACTTCACTGATAAGTACACTTTTTTTTTTATTTCGAGATCATGATAGTAAACTGCACACTGTGTGTACACTGTTCTGAGTGAACAGACAACACAGGCATAACTCACACCTTCTTCCTCCTAATTTTAATTAATTTTCCTACTGATTTTCTTGCAGCTTTAAATATTGACAGGGATTCACAGAGGTTACCACAAAGTGATAACTACACATACACTTATTGTAATCTTTCTGAGTGACTAGAAAGCACAAAAAAATGTGGTAGGTGTGTTCTTTAATACATATTGTGTACACTTAGTGTAGGCATTTATGAATCTGGCCCAATATTAGTATAAAAAGCTTAATTTACTGCTGCTCAAACTATGCAAAAAAGGTACACCCAAGCTTGTTGCTCAAACAAATATGACATTGGCGCACACACTAGGAAATGCTTACACTAAACCTCCTCCAGTGAAATAAGAACACTTATGAAACACTGTCATATTATTTAACATTGTAACATATGCTAAAGACAGTTTGTTTAAAGCAAAAACACTGACAAACTACTTACATCTACCATTTTATTTTTGAATTTATGCTATGTTTTTAATTTTGTGACCAATTGCAAAAGTGATGGATTCACTGCACAGCTATGCCTTATAAGATTTACTGGAATGTAATATTTTCGTTTCAATAACAGGTTGCTAACAATGACATAAACTGTAACAAAAGCGTGCTAAGCTTCAAGCATGTATTATCATTTACATTTTTTTTTTACACAAAAAAAAAATATGAATGAGTATTGTGAATGCCAGTACAAGAAAACTATGAAAACTCGTAAAGGCTTTTTCAACTTATGGGCAGAGAACAAGCTATTGCAGAAAGAGTTTAGAAGTTGCCAGAAGAACTCAAAAATAGAACTGTGACTGAACAGGTACAAAATAAGACTAAGAATGTGGGAAACACAGTAATTGGTGATATACCGCACACTACTGACAATTCATTGCAACATGCAGGGGACTTTAGAACACCAGTACAGAATAAAAATAAAAAAATAGCAATAAAGTTCTGGTACTCTTTAAGGAATACGATTATGAAAAACAAGATGTATAAGACACAAAATGCATTACAATGTTTAAGTAATAGTTGGTCAAATTTAGGTTTAGCAACGTCAACAATTTAGGAGACAAAGACTAGAGACAAATTGCAAAGTTTAGGAGAATTCAAGCAGATAGGGAAATTATTAGTATACAAGAAGTTTTGGAAGAGTACAGGTCAGTCTTAGATACAAGTGAAAGAGAACAAACCCTATTCAGGGTAGTAATAATCAGATATTTGAAACAAACGATTATGATCTTTCTGAATGTGAAAACAATGAAACTGGCAATGTTTATCCTACAGTGGTGGTAAAAAAAAATAAAGAAAATCTAGAAAGTAAAATTTTAAGACAAAGATATAGGATCTCAAATGTGTTTACGAAAGAAAAAAGTTGTATAAATCACATTATATATCAAAATAAAATAAAAATGAAAAAATAAGATCACATACATTCTCAAAAAAGAACTGTACGAGGGTAAGAAAATATCAAGGGTGTGTTTCTCTAGATAATTAGAATTTGTTGAAAGAACTAATCATATTAAAGTGCCTAATTAACTGAGCAATTTAATATGACTAGAAAGAATGGTAACACTGAAATAATTCAGAGTGTTAGCCACACACACACCAAGATGTGATACCGGAGATATAAGGATGAGAGTTGTAAAGGGTAACAAGGTTTTGGCCCTTGTTAATTTTCATATTAAATATCAGTGGAAACTATTGGCTAAAACAGAGAAAGCAAAAGCCACAGTTATATCTTTGTCAGGAACTAGTTTGATGAGTTGAAATAAATTTATCAAAAAATGTTAAAATTACCACAAGCCCATAATGAGATTTACTAGAAAAGCTCACCCAAACTCTGCCACAACTTGCGGCAAGGGTAAGGTTGGTTTGCTTTTGCTTTCTAATATTTTGTATTACTTTATTACTTTCTTCTTCTGTTTTGTTTACTGTGATTTGTTTTCTTTACACTGTGTTTTACTTGTATTCTGCTTTTAACTGCATATTAAAATTTGGAAAGTGACTACAGCTATGTCTCTTGTGAGTCGCACAGAAATTAGAACAGGACAGTTCAGGTTAATTATCTGTGAACTGATGGGTGGAGCTAGGGACAAAACCTTTTATTTAAGGGGTAAAATAAAACTACTTCAAAGCTTCACTGGAAAAGCTCACCCAGACTCTGTCACAACTTGCTGTGATGGAAAGGTTAGTTTGCTTGTGCTTTTTTGTATTTTGAATTATTTTATTGCCTTCTTCTATTTTGTATACTGTGATTTTTTTACACTGTGTTTTACTTGTATTCTGCCTTTAATTGCTTATTAAAACTTGGAAAGAGACCACAGCTGTGTCTCTTGCGAGTCAGACAGAATTTTTTCCCTATCCCTCCCCACCCTGGTGCTGTTGTGTTGTTAAATACAACTGTCGTTTTACTTGCCTGCCCCTTATGTTAATTTGACCACATATCTCCTTCCCTTTCCCCGGCTGTCGTAAGCACAAAATTACCATTTTGTGAAATCATTCCCCTTCAACTATTTAAATGTATAGTCCACCCCAATGTATTTCGTAGAACCAGAATACAAAAGTACCCATCCCCTTTCAATTTTATCTTGCTCTTTTAAAGTTAGTGGCTCTCCACTTAGACAGATAACGCATAAGATATCCCATTTTTCATGTCTAGCTGCTTAGTGCACACAGCAGTGATTAAGATATTAACCCATTTTTTCATCCTACCTTTAAACATCTATTGCAAGACCATCAGTTATTAGAAAGCTCACATTCTGCCTCTCAGTAATCACCTTGGGATTAGCGTTTTCCCCTCTTGAGAGAAGAAGCACAGGTACATTATTTCCTGGAGATTGCTGACCACCAGAAAGTCTAATAACTGCTTCATAGGTGACAGCTTGGAATTTGTGCTTATATTCTACTTTTAATGAGAGAAAGAGCAGAGTGCATTGATTCCTGTTTCTGGTTGGGCAGTGAGTATCTGTGCTTGACGTTCCTGAATGGTCTGGTTGCTGTTCAAGGCATCTACTACAAAAGGTCTACAAAAGGTCTACAGTCCCATGCATCACCTGGGACAAGATTGTGGCTCACTAAATGGTCTGTGGCCTGCTTCTCATCTTGTTATTGGTGCTAATGTGTCACTTCTAATGAAGCAAAGGATCACTGTATCCCAGAGGATTGAAGCTGTGGTGGGACCAGTACTAGTTGTAGCCAGGCAGTAGACATTCACACCACTCTCCTCTTATCATCATTCTTGACAATCTAATTCTTTGTTTTCAGTAAGTACTGCTTGATTTGTTTCTAACTTCAAAATATCTGCCTAAATACTTTATCCTTAAGCTTTCAGGATCTACATATTAGTTTCTCTTCAAGTATTTGCCAGTGCCCTGTATAGACATAGACACCTTGAGTTACATTTTTCCAGTAAAAAGCACAACTGAAATTTCACCAGTATCTAGTTGTACACAGGACATCTAGTTTGCAGTGACAAGCACTGTCCCCAGAGTTGCAAACCAGATACAACTGACATTGCTTTATATTCTCACTCCAACTGTCTAATAAAAGAGGGTCTGTTGCCATGGATATGAACTTTCCCATTATTTCCATTACGAGTGTGGTGGATATGGGCATCCTGAGAAAATGCAGAAATTGCCTCGTTTACTGACAATCAGTTAATGCTCAAACAAACTGATATGGTATGTGAGAGCTATATTTACAAAATGTCACTGGAGGCAAAACTGTCACATAAAAGTACTCCTAATGTCAATAAGGTTGTCAGTAGTACACACTCTGCACCAATCACACACAATTCAAAGGAGACATATAGACCCACGTATGCTGAGGCACTTAAATGTAACCTTCCTAAACCCCAAAGACCTCATAGATGAAGTACACACAACAAATACCCTCAGCAGCCCCAGATACACTCTTTTCAAAACAACACTCACATCAACACAGAGTCCTATCTCATGGAGCCTCTATTTCTAAGCTCATAAGACAAGCCACCACACAGTCCAACATTCTGGTCATTGGAGACTTCATCGTGAGACATACTGGTGTCCCTCTCACTAGACTGAGGAAGGAGAAAGTCACGATCAGTTGCTTTTCAGGGGCTAGGATCCTCCACGTTATGTATAACTCAGGTCATAGTCCATATGGCTGTAAATGACCTGAGGCATACCTCACTAGACTATATGATTAGAGACATCATAGAGCTCTCAGAATATGTCTCCCAGGCTGGTTTAAGCCTAGCATTGAGCATCCACAATACATAAAAAAGATGTCCGACTTTAATAATTGGTTTAGTTTCTGGTATCATTCTAAGGGGGTGCAATATCTAGAGGGATGTTCAGATGAAGTGAATATTTAGTAATTAAAAGTACACATGACTAGTTTGTAATGAGCCTATTGGAGAAATCTGAATAGCTTAGGGGTATTTATCTGAATTTTGTAACTTGTTTTATAGTCTGATTTAGCTGATATAGTCAGTGAATGTGCTTACCTTTGTTGCTATTGTTTTTTTGAGAGTGATTATGCCAGTAGATTTTCTCTCTGCTGCATCACAGTGTTTTTATTCTTGTTCATATAATAGTAATACATTTTACAGTTATGTAAACAGTCAAAGGAGAGAGAAATCACTACATCTGGGCCAATATTTTTTGAGGAAAACTGATTAATTCAAGGAAGATGTGCTTTATTAAACTTAGATGTTCATTTAAGGAAAAGGATTGTTTTCTTTGTGAAATAGGAGAGTTACAAGTTTGTCCAAAAATACACAGGATGATATGGTCTCAGCTTTCCAAAGAATTAAAGCTATTTGCTCAATGGGGCCAAGTAACATCTTTGGAGGTTTACAATGTAGAATAACAAAGGATATAAGTGAACCATTGATGATTGTTTAATAAAATGTTAAGTGTTATGTTCTCCTGGATTGGGTTATTTGTGTGTGGCACCTATATATAAAGGTGGTTGTAGGTCTGACATGGTGCATTATAAACTGAGGTCAACATCTATTATTGTTTTTTTTTTTTTTTTTTTTTTTTTTTTAAGTGTGGTAATCACAAATAAATATGGTAATCACATTGATGCAACACAGCATGTTTCATGAAGGGCAGATCAACATAAACAATTTTAACATATTTTAATAATGTTATATCTAAACACGAAGATCAAGGAGAAAACAAGGTAGCTATATATCTGGATGTAAGGAAGTCCTTTGATGTGTTACCACATAATATTATCATACATTTTTTTGAGACTTGGATCCATATGTTATACAGTAGAGTACAAAATTATTTGTTGGTATAAAACAAAGACTGGTAATATGTGAAGAAAAATCTAATTGGATAAAGCCAAATTCATGTGTGACCCAGGAATCTATTCAGTAATGTTTAGTATGATTTTTCTAGTTTCCATAACATACAGAGTTTATTTTGACAAGTATGTTGATGACTCGAAAACTGGGTCTCCTGTTTAATAATGGAGATTATTAGACATTAAATAAGTATCTGGAAGAAATAAATGTATGGGCATCCAAAACACGCTTCTGCTTTGCAATGACTTTTTAAATGTCTGAATGTAATTCATTGATCATAAATCAGCTTGAGGTTACACTCATTTAACAATCTGGGGATACAAATTGATCAATTAAAACATTTTAAACACATACTAAACATTAAAAATAAGGCATCAAGGCAAATAGGACTGTTATTTAGGGAAAAAAAAACAAGGGAAGCACTGGTATTATGTTTTTTGTATGTATCTCCAGTTAGGTCTATTGTTCTGTACAATGTGGCCTTTTGTCATTTAACAGTAGGAGATTTGTAGAACTTGGAAACAGTTCAGAGAAAATTTACTAAAAGGCAAATAGGTTTTACATGTCCACTATATTGTGACAGACTTCAGAAATCCTAGTTATTCAGTTTAAGGAACAGATATCTCAGGGTTAAGTTATGTCTTGTGATTAAAGCTGTGGGCGGTGTTAAATTAAAAGTGGATTTAGGCATGAAATTGAAAACAGAACTAGAGAAAATAAGACCCAAAGGTCTGCTTTTTGCATTTAATAAAAGGAGGACTAAAAAAGGGGCACTTTATCTCAATGAATTTTATACTTATGGGATAAGTTATCATTGGACGTGTGTATAGCAACATCATTTAGTGTTTTTAAAATAGCTAGATGATTATATAAGAATTAGAAAGCATGAGTTAAAGGATTTTTGCATTCTTTGATGGCCTTACAGTCTAAATACAGAATTACCCAGCCTATGAAACTATGTAAAATATGTTTAATAAAGATTGTGATGAAATCTCAGTTTGTAACCAAGAAGTTATGTGCTCAAGAAACGGATTCAAGGCAATAGCCAGAACATGAAACAGAATTCAACATTAATGAAGGATATAAAAGACCGAGAGCGGATATCTCTTAAGGTGAATAAAAGCATCTATTCCAGAAGAAAATGGTTGTTATGGGTTAAACCCTGTGAACCTTGCAACAAACAACTCAAAATGAGGCCCGAGTTCCTGAAAGGTAGCGAGATCAAATGTTAGGATTGTACAATAGTTCTTGAGGTCACAAAGGTCACAACTAGTTTCCCAATATACTACCATGAAGAAGATGAATGGGATTTGATCAGGGTTATAAAGGGTGAGTAAACATGATAAAATACATTCTTGGATAGTATGTTTGATCAACAGCACCTTTGATCAATAACTCCTTGTACTGAGCCAAAACCTATGTACAGTAATAATGTTATGTGATCATAGCTTTTTAACTTTTAGGTGTTGGCCACTGGCAGTGGTTAGTACTCCATGCATGTGGTAATGCATTGGCAGTGGTTAGTACTCCATGCATGGGGTAATGTATTGGCAGTGATTAGTACTCCATGCATGGGGTAATGCATTGGCAGTGATTACTATTCCATGCATGGGTTAATGCATTGGCAGCGATTAGTACTCCGTGCAGGTGGTAATGCATTGGCAGTGGTTAGTACTCCATGCATGTGGTAATGGGTATATTGTGATGGAAGAAAATTACAATTAAGCCAGCTTAAAAAAAGAAATGGATACAAGAAAATCATCAAGAGCAAAGCTTGATAGTTGTATTTTATAAATTAATTTCAATGATGCATAAATTATGACTGGAGAACTAGTCATAATTCTTTGTACATGAGACGGTTTAAATGTTCTGTCATTTTAACAGTTTTAAAAAAAAACAAGTGTAACAGGTGATATCACTGTGAAGTGTCTGACCGTGACTCACAGATAAGTGCTTTGTGGCTGACCCATCCCATTCTGTGACAAAGCTCATAGATGGTCTGATATGCATCTGTTCTTGCATTGTGCCAGTAGCTCAAGACATCACAGCAAAATAAATGACTAAAGCCACGTTACAGAGATTAGTAGCACCAGGAAGGTGCAGTGGGTGGTGCTGAACTCTCAAAGTGCAAGTAATCAGTGTCCACTGTCACAGGAATGGCAGTCAGGCATGCTTTGATGCGACTAAGGCTATGTGCACTCACATAAGTAATGAATCACCTTATTGTTTGCCACATATGCAGTGGCAGACAGCCCAAGGAGGGCTAGCACAGTAAAGTGACAACCTAGTCCATCATATAAACTGGAAGAAAATGGAAGATAGAAAGCCAAAAACAGAAACATAAGGGAAGTCACAAGGAATAACAGGTGGGGGGAGATGGGTATTTTATTTTATTTTATTTGTTTATTGGTGGGAAGGACTTCCGTTTTATATAAGATGATGAAGGTAGCTAGAGAACAAGGGTAGCTGGAAAATGTAGTAAGGAGTCATTGTGGGAGGGACAGTGGGAGAAAGGACAACTACATGGGCAGGCAAAGATAAAAGGCAGATATAGACAGGCAGTGATAAAAAGGTGGGTGCAATAGTGAATGGACACCTGGTGGAAAGGAGGATTGGACAACAAATACTGTATAATGAACAACAGAAAGCAGAGGAACACCAAGATGGGGAATAGGGCAGGGTGCATGGCAGATACCTGAATGGCTAAAAGGCCAATATACACAGACAGTCACCTCCATGGCTGTGTGCAGGCTGGTTTACTAACAAAATGCCAAACGGAGATGCTCTGTAGATGGAAAATCGAAAATCAGATGTTTGATTTTCAGTGTTGCTGAACATCTCCATGTTTGGAAGTTCATATTAGAGAATGCACAGTGCATTCGCTGATATGAACTCGAATTACTGTACAGAGATCGCAGTACAGTGCAGTTTGGGAAATTACTCCCTTTCCTCACTGTAGTGTGATCTCATAGTTGGAATATATAGTTAGCAGAGGGTGTGGGGGGCACAGCGGCCCACGGGGGGGGAGGGATGCAGAGTGGCTTGCCCCCCCTGCAAAAATGTGATGTGAGGTAAAGGAGTTTCATTTACCTGAGCTCCTATACAGACATCATGTGATCTGTTCGGCGACAATGTCAAATCTTCTGAATTCGTTCTGCAGATTCGACATTGTGCCGTGTTATATATTTTTACTTTCATTTTTTTTAAGGTGTTCCAAATGGGATTAATTTTTCCGTTTGACATTTTGATAGCAAACCATGCAGGCTGCGTCTCCAGTGGCCTAACTGTTGAGACCAAACAATCATGGAGCATGACTAGACACTCCAAGAAGCACTGCATGGTGCTGATGCTGGTATCCAGCCATCCACACACCTCAGTAGATACCAGGATTCACACTGCCACTGTTGGTAGGCCACAGTAGACCCCTCTGGGCCACTATAAGAAAAGGAGCCTTCTCCTGAAAAGTGGTCACACAGGCCACAAGGGACTACTCCATGCCCCAATCAGCAGGTACCCTATATCTCCCTATTAAGAGGTAGGACCAGTGATCAATAGGGATCCAGCTCCAGAGGTATTAACTGGCACAGGTGGAGATAACTGCTGCTATTCCTCTGCCACAGCGACAACTGGAACTGCAGATGGAAGAAAAGGAAAAAAAAGAACACACTTTACATGCAACAGTGCAATACTGCACATGGTATAGTCACCCCACTGCCTGGATAGATGATTTTTCCTCATGTGATAGCCCTCCATGTAGGCTTTCTCTTCATTGGTTGCAGTAAAGCAAAGTAGAAATAATGCAATACACAGGTGTACCTACTAAAAGAACAGCAAATAAGAAAAATAATCAATGTGTATAGCAAGACTGGCTCACTCTCTAACTTCTTCCTAACACAGGTCAGCAGGTCTAGTTAGCATTCTACAAGGTTCTCTAATGATGCCACCATTGCTCAACAGAAAGGGTGATGCCAGTGACACCACAGTCTCCTGGTAAGCTTATAACAAGCATCCACCTTGTACAATGGGCCACATGTTGCTATGCTGGAAGAACAAGAACAGTTTACTCTTAAACAACAAGCAGGAATCCTGCTGTTAGAAGTATCTGAGGAAACCATGCCTATTCACACAGATTTACCTGAGTAGCAAAGTGATAGCCACGTGTAATTAGATGCATGTTCATATGTCTCATGACATGTATTGCAACACATGAGACATGACATGACAGGCATTGCAACATAGCAATAGAGCACTTCCCAAAAGCCCTGTAGTGCTGAATAGTGATGCTATGAGCATACTGTGCATATGACTTCTAGACCTATACAAGAACAGGGATAAAACAAAATAGTGCCACTTGGTTTACATAGACCACTGCATTATGGTATTGACTCATAGAATACCATGTTAAAATATCTTGTTAACATAACCAGTGCAATATAAAGCCTTTATTATCATGATATAAATGATGGATGCAATTTTATGTGAGTCCTTGTTACAAGAAGCAACTGTGGAATCATGGCTTCACCTAACAAAACACTGGACATGGAGGTAGACCTAGTTAAGGAAAACAAGATGCCTGCTACTGTATCCCTGCATTGTATCGCACTGTACTCAACACCCATGGCAGATGGCAGCAAGCAGAGACACAAAAAAGTGGTTTATGTGGATGTGGGGACACAGCACCATGACATAACACTGACTTATCCAAGGTGGGTAGGCAAACCCATGGGTTGTATGCAGCTTTGCAGTACAAGCCATCAGGACATTATGGTCCCTACACAAAGGATGAAGCATAACAATGCATACTGTTGGAGTGACAGGTTGTGCAGAGCAATTGAGAGGTTCAGTAAGCCAGTGCTGAAAGTTGTCACATGATAACATGCCCTTTGCTACAGTTTGCGTAGGAAGGATTAAGAATGGTCATAGCACAAAAGGGGATGGGTAAGTGGTCACAAAAGGTTGGGGGGGTGTACATACATACAGGACTTCCACAGACAGCTATGAAGACACACTGACTGACTTGTGCAACTCACAGATGTACACATTTTACCATGGATCTCTGGAGGGAAGCGACAGTAGATGCCTTGCAACAAGTCACCTCTGGCTAATGATGTTGTGCCCATGGTAAAATCTAATTACAAAGTAGCACTGACAGTAACAATAACATTGGAAAACTCACAGAATCCTCTACATATGAGAAAAATATTTAGGGATGGTGATTGTCAGACATTCTGAAGCTGTAATGCCCAAATAGGCTACACAAGCCCCTGGCCTGATGGTATCAGTGAGCTACACTTCATCTGATATGAATGTACATTTCTTAGGGAAGAGGTGAATTGTAGCACCACCTTGACTCCAGGTCTCTCTGACCTGGGTATAGTACTTTGCATTAACCAGTGGATGGGCATGTCAGTGATCTGGATACAGAGAACTGCTGCCTACACCACTGTGAAGACAGTGGGTTAAGACATGTAGTACCTCCATTGTCTAAAGAATGAGGTGCCATGGCTGCAGAGTGGCATGGGGCTGCTCAGATTATTGGTAGCTAATGTCATTTCTATTAGTGTATGCAAGATGGTAGCCATGGTCTGTGGCCTTGTGACAGTTTTGATGCAACGTAGCTGGTTACAAACCAAAAATACACAGATGATACTGATACAGACCATTCCTGAGACAGCATCATGACTAGCTGTGACCACAGAGGCAACGACTCCAAAGCTTTGCTAGGCTTATGTCTATGGCCTCAGGTACTCCTTGGACTCCATTCCTGGGGAACCTCACCAGGCCACATATCTCCTGTGGGCATATGAAATCCCATACCTTACTCATTACCGTCATCTGAAACATGGATGCTATATATCATTTGGCCACTGACATAGGACAACCTGTTAGCATGCACATGTACACTCCAGTAGTTTTATGCCATCCCTGCCACATACCATATCAAATCCCAAGACTACAGAACAAAGCAGTGCACAATGACACTGCAACTCCACTCCCTCACTAAAAGATGTGGCCCCTGTATCCCCACAACCTGCTCCCAGACTGTGCTAATACCATGTCCACATCCCTTGGCCAATGTAACAGTATTGTTGTTGTTGTTATCGGTCACCGTCTCCCCCAACCTATACAAATGATGATGACTGCAGTCCGCTTACCACCTAACCTAAATGGGTAAGATTATGTCTGATGCACAGCACAGCCAGTCTATTTTCTGTCTTTCTTAGCCTAGGTTTTCTGTGTTGTCTGCATCATGGCACATAGTTGTGAACAAGCTCTTTGCCACAGCTACCTCATATGAGGTAACACTGCTGCTTGCTCATCTTCTGAATAACCACCCAGCACCTCATTTGCTGCTTCAGTGGGCAGGGTAGGGCCTGCTGGGAAGTTTCCCCATTTTGCAACTCTTTGTACATAGATATCTTATGCAGCAGGGCATACACTACAAATATCTGGCTGTAGTGTACCACCAAATGCATCAAGGCAGCAGATGCATTCCTTCATTCGGATGAAAACAAATTTCATCTCTGACATGACCTGGGAGTTGTAGATAGGTGTCATTTTGTTCTGTAAATAATTTTTTATTTTATATTCATATTTGAACTCCATTACATACATTTTATTTGATATATATTAGATATACAGATATAGCTATAGATATACATCGGTGTGTGCATTTACTGGGGTAGTGCACTGATCAATACTGACCAATTTCAGGCTTAGCACAGGTGAAATACAAAACATTTCATAAACAATAAATACAGAAATGCAAGCAATAACAGAAGAGTTAAAACTAAATTTATAGGAAAAAAAATGTGTATGTACATTCCAGTGAAAAAGCACAGTGCAATGTACAGTCAAAGTGTAATGCACAATATATACATTAGTTTATAACATTCAACCATCAGTGAATCTTGAGAGAGGAGAAGAGACTAAGAAAGAAGATAGGTTAGGTGATATGTCCTGTGTTGAAGCTCGGGCATTTGGCTTGGATGAAGTGCTTTTTTGAGTTGCTTTATGAATTTGGAAAAAGTGTCTATTTCCTTAATGTCAATGAGGAGAGTTTGCCAAAGAGAAGGCACCTGAAAGGAGAAAGCATGTCCAATTCTGTGCAGTTTTGGGATTAATGAGAGTTGGTGCGGCTTGTGAATAGCGTCAGATTGGACAAGGAGGTTTTTTCATGAAGTCAAGCTCCAAGGAGAGTAAATGTTTATAGGTTCATAGATTATTACTAGGCTAATTGCTCTTGGAGGCTATTTTAAGCCTAGCCAATTATCTCATGTGAAAATCAAAGCCTGCACTTTGTGTCTGTAAGGTGAACACCTTCACCATTATGACAACCTCCCAGCCCCAAGTGGAAATTAAGTTTTCCAGCATAACAGATTAATTGTTTACAGAGCACAAATTACACAGTCATAACATGCATATTACTGATACTTCCTAACACCCATCCGGCAAAGAAAAATTATCTTTACCCACCTACACTGTCATCTTACTTTCAACCTCTACTTCCACCTCTCCCCTATACCATCTTTACCAGTATTCTTTGCCAATTCAACTCTCTTCCCTTCATTAACTCCCTATGTGCCACTGTCTGTCCTTTTTGACCACCTCTTGCTCTTTGCTGCATCTTTTACGTTATCAGTCTTCGTGCAACTTATCACACCTTTTCCACTCCGTTCTTTAATTCTTTCAACCCTCTGATCTATATCCTTCCCTTCCTTCCACCTGTTCACATTATCTTAATCCCTACCCCTGCCATTAAATTATCCACCATTTCCTGCCTCATCCAAGTCACGCCTCTACCTTTGACCCCACATAAGTAAAACACCTAGATCTTTTCAGTCTTCTTCCCATACACTGCGTTTGAATACTGCCATCATTTTAACCCATATCTTTTGTGCTACTTGACATTCTCACCATGTATGTAGCTAATCTGCATTCCCCCTCCCAATTCCACACTTCCACTATTGGGTGGCTGGCCACCATCTTTCTTTTCATATCCTCTTTGGTGTTCTCTATCTCTGTTTTACATCCTCAGCTGAGCCATGCACTGATTTACTACTTGAAAAAGTCCCACTCCCCTTCCTCCTAAACCATATCATCATATGACAATTTGATCACCCTTATCTATCTCTCCCTCAACTAGAATCTAGAATATTTGGTTTTGACATTTTTTAGAGCCTTGCTCTATATAGATAGTGTTCATATATTCTGCCTGGCCTCCTTATTATTTTTATGAAAGTAATTTGAGGATAATATTGATTACTTTCAGCACTTTTAAAACCATTGAAGGACTACACTGAATGTACTGGGATGCCTTTAACCTTTCCTGCATTTTGTTACCATTTACTGGTATGCTTTTAAGTCATAACATTATTGGATACTGTACAGAGTTTAAAGATATTAACATTATGAGCAGCAATAACCTTGACACCTCTGATCACCTTAATACAATAGTCAAGAAATGTTGTCTATTACTTCAAGGTACAGGGAGATCCTGATCTTATATTGTATGATAAAATGGTAATGCCCATCTTTGTGTACGGGGCTGTTTTTTTTTTTCATAAGGATGTGAATAACTTAACAGAATTCGGAAGTCTTGCATGAATAATTTGGCATTCTGTGACAGACTGTCCAACGGTGGTAGAATGAGCTGCTTTGTATCCAGTCGTTAACTATAGGTTAATCAAGGGGGATAAAATATGGGCATGTAAATGTTCACAAAACACTTTAGTGATTGCTACTATAGGTATTAATTCAGCTGGACATTAGTTAAAAATTAGCTCTTTATAAAGATTGATAAATACAGCAAAGTAAAGTACATAAGATAAACTTCTTAATTGTTAGAATGGCTAGATTATGGAACCATCTTCTTAGTTCAACTCAGTTAAAATAAGCTTGACTCTTTTTTTGTGACAAAACTGGAGTGGAGCAGGGCTCATAATGACCTTTTTTAAGGCCCGAGTCCCTAAAATAGCATTGTAAATTGTTTTTGTCTTTGTGTGGCCATGTTTATATTTTCTGTATACTTTTGAATTCAGGAATCCTTGCCCATAACTGATCCACTGCTAAAATATAAAACTATAGCTTTTTTTATATGTAGCTATTATGAAATTACATGCCTTCCATCATATGTTAGTTCTCCCAGACCAAAACTTTCAATCAATGCAGCTGGGAATTGATGAATGATTTCCTAAGTTGCCGCTTTCCTTTTATTTGTTATAAAAAAAAAATTAAAAAAAAAAAACAGGTGGGTCGTCCGAGCCTCCATTTTGTCCAGATACAGAAACCTTTGCCTAAAATTACTCATTTGCACTCTTCTTTAGTACTGTGCAGCTGATACAGGAATATTAAATTCACAACAATCAGTGTCTTACTAACTTTACGAAAGTCAGGGAGCTAGTGCAGAGGATTAATGCTCTGAGCTGTTAACAAGCTACTTTCCGTCTAGGTTCCTAGGTTCAGATGTTCTTACTAAGTGTGCTGCCAAATGAAACCATCAGGAAGCTAAGCTACATCACCCAGTAGTAATGGGAGACTTAACAGTTTTCCCAGTTAAGTTGATTTTTCTTCACATGTTCCTAGTCAAAATTTTGATCACCCATCCACAGTTATCCACTGGTTTAAAAGATGACTGGGGAAAAATGTAATACACTTCTGGCCTTTCACCTTTGCGTCTGTATGTGACGCAGCCAAAGTCACACCCTCTCGTAGGCAGCATTCATTATGCATCCCTAGCCACCACCAGGAATCAATTACAGAAGTGTGCCTGAGTGTATGGTGTGATGTAGGGAAATATTGCCAGTCCAGCTATCTGGAATTTTGTAAATAATTCTATGTCATTTGTGAATATTGATATGATTTATACAGAACTGTATGTTATGTACTGAGCTAAAATGTAACCACTGCATGCCCTGCTGCCTTAAAACAGAAATGCATAAAAACTATATATATGTGCACATGTATGTTTTAATAGTAAAAACTAGAACATAAAAGAGTCAACTTGCAAAATTTCAAGAAAATAAGATGAAATTAAGTTTACGATTGTGCTATAAAAGTTCTCTCTCAGTTTCAGTGTAGCTGACACAATGTCTAGAGCTAGAAGTTTATGTATTGTCTTGAAAGAGAAGTAACTACTGCGTTTAAAATGTAAAAGTGTTTTATGACTTTCAGGATCTGCAAACATCTGAGAAATATGCATTTTAACACAGAGATGTTACATTCTGTTAGTTTCTGTTTTAGCCAGGGAACTAAAGTCAGGTGACAAAAAGTGATCTCATCCAACCTAACCCAGCAGTAATATTTGATACTGATTTAAGAACTCTCTGAGAGAGAGAGACTGGACATTTTGTATTTTGTCTTGGACCTAGTAAGGGCACCCATTCACCATCATCACCATCTGCACTTGCCTTGCTGTAAATAAGATTTAGGGCATAGTATCTCTTTTAGATATATATATAAGAATATAGTAAAGATTAGTTTAGATGTTTTCTGTATTTATTTGTGACTGTCCTGCAATGTTGTTTTAAAATATTTCCTGTGATTTTGAAGTACGAAGTTACTGTGTTGATTGACTATTACCTTGTTCTTTTATGATTTATTATTAAATATATTTAAACCAGTCTTTGTAACTGATATTTGTGAGACATATTTAACCTCTTAGAGTACTTACATATGTATTTGGTAACACTGTACAGGCCACTCCTAAATAGACTTGCAAGTTTTCATCAGACTACCATTTGGATTAATAGTAACATTACACAGTAGGATTGGACACCTTTTGTTAAAGGCCTTAAAATAGCTGATAAAAGGTTCTGGTGTCAGTGATAACTACCTTATAGTCTAGGCAGAAGGGGGCATAGCTAGTAAACCTGTGCCAGCCTTTCACAGGTGTGTGTGTGTGTGTGTGTGTGTGTGTGTGTGTGTGTGTGTGTGTGTGTGTGTGTGTGTGTGTGTATAAAACAAATTTCCAAGAGTGTGTATGTCAGCTGCTTGGGCAGAGACACATAGCACTGGTTGGACAGAGAGAGTGTTGGAGGACTTGGTTTGGAACCCTGGCTAAGGACTCAGCTCTATAGCTGTGCCAGTGGGAAGTCTTACTGGGGATCTGGAGAAAGTGGGGGAAACCAGCCCCAGACTGACTGTGATCTCTGTGTGCTCTTTAGGTAAATTGCAATTTACCGTGTGTGCACTTGTCATCCTCACAGTGTGCATGTCCCCCACTGTTGCCAGTGGTGAGGATTGAGGCTCCTTGATTATTGGGCCAGTACATGGGTGTTACATATTAATTGATGGACAGTGTTGGGATATCCACATCACATATTAATTAGTTGGCAGTGGGATAACCACATTGCATATTAATTGGCTTGTAGTGGTGTAGATATTGAATTCCTGTAACCTGTGTACACTGGTCACTGAAGGTGTTTCTACCTTCAATCAGCCACTCATTAAACATTCAGAGTTTCACATCACAATTGTTTTATTTTATTTTAATTTTTTTTGTTAGCTTCGTTAGTCAGGGAGAGTAGGCAAACATATCAGTAGAGGAGTATGGCAAGTTGACAAAGAGTCAAGTTGGCTGAGATGTGCCAAGCTAAAGGACTGGCGCACGACAACCTAAGGCAGAAATGATTGTAGCTTTGGGCACAGCTGCATCACAGACCTGCAATCAGGAGGACAACCAGTCTGCCCTTGGAGATGTACAACTCTCAGAAAATGGACAGCTCAGACTTTCCACAGAGGATTTAAAAATCTGTCTGTAGTAAAAGAGAACTGAGCCGAAGGCCAAGCATTTGGAAATAGAAGCAGCAGAGAGACTGAGATATCTAGAGGCTGAGGAAAATTGGAAAGTGAATGTCTTGGATAGTTTCATTCATATGTTTGAGAGGGTATATAAACAGTATAATGTTTACCAAGGGCTTTGGGTACGGTTCCTGAACCCCTTACTCCATGATATAGCTGTAACTGCTATTTCTAAATTGTCTGATATTGATTGCTTAAATTATAATATTGTAAAACACTGTCTTTTAGAATGCTTTAACACCTAAAGCTTATAGAAAAAAGTTCCATGAGCATAGACACAAGGCAGATGAAAGTGTGTTTGAATATATTGCTGAACTAAGTACTTATTTTCAGAGATGGTGAGTGGATGTCAGGTCACCACTTCTGAAGGGCTGGCTAACCTTTTGTTGAGAGAACAAGCCCCTTAGCACTTTGCCTGAGGACAATATAGTCTGGTTAGCTAATAGACAATGCACTACTGCAGATGAGTTGGGGAAGAAGGAAGATCTTTACCTTGCAAGCAGGGCAGCACTGAACAGGAAAGGGATTCCCAGTGCTGCTCATGGGTCTAAGGGAACCCATGGTGGGCAGCCCAGACTGCCCCAGAGTCCAACAGTAGCAGGTGAAGCCACTAATCCAGGTACATGTCCAGGACCAAGGGTTAAATGTTTTAAATGCAACCAGTGGTGCCATGTACCCTACAGATGTCCATGGAGGAAAGGTGGGGAACAAAAGGTGGGAGAGCCAGTAAGAGTGAATGACAAAAAACAAGCAGTAAGTTGTCTCAAGACAACAAGGGTACCAAACTATCACAAGAGGTTATATTCTATCTTAGTAGACGGAAACAAGGCCACTAAGAGAGAGCCTCTGACCTAACCATTATGAAGCCTGCAATCGTTAAACAGGAGCACTACTTGCTTGGGCAGTCTACTCCAGTCAGAGCTTTAGGAGGGACCCCATTCCAAATACATTTGGCTAGGATTCACCTTGACTGGGAGGGTGGAAAAGGAAGCCAGCAAGTAGGTGTGTTTGAGGCTATCCCTGCTGATGTCCTAAAAGGGAATGGTTTTGGTAATGCAGTACTCTGTGTGCATGCAGTTAGGTTTGGAGACAAGCATGTGGGTCTGGTAGCCTGGGGGAGACCCAGACAGACCACACACACTTTCCCCCAGGACTGGTGAGGTGGTTACTTCAGGGAGTGAGCTACCCTGTAGCAGTGAGACTGAAGGTGAGCCACACTTGCTTGTGGGTACCGATGTTCCCTTGGACAGAGTGACTGCAAGGGCAAAGGTGAGTAGTAGTACCCAGGCTGACAGTGACGCACCACTGTCAGAGAAAACCAGACTTCCTGTGGAAGGGGAGCTGGGAAGGGTTACAAAGAGAGAGTTGAGACAGGTTCAGCTTTCAGACCCTACATTACAAGACCTGAGAGAGGTAGCTACTGAAGCTCCTGATTTTCAAGGGAAGGTGGGATCTGTATACTGGGACAAAGAGTTATTGTATAGAGAGTGGACCCCTGAGGGAGGGCTGGAGGGTGAGAGAGTACAGCAATTGGTAGTGCCCAGAGCCGACCATCTGGCACTTCTAGCCATAGCCCATGCTATTCCCTTTGCAGGTCATATGGGGATAAAACATACAAAGATACGTATTATGCAGAACTTTTATTGGCCTGGGATTTCCAGAAATGTACAGGGTACTGCAGAACCTGTAATCAGTGCCAAACGTAGGCAAATCAAGAGACAAGGTGAAAGCTCCTTTGTTGCCTTTGCCTGTGATCGAGGAGCCATTTCAGAGGGTAGCTATGGATATTGTGGGGCCTCTGAGTACCCCAAGTTCCACAGGAAAAAAGTATATCCTAGTGGTAGTAGATAGTGGTGGCTCTGTCCTCCATTGAGGAAGAAAAGGTGGCAAATTCTTTGTTAGAGATTTTCAGCTGGGTAGGTTTCCCAAAAGAAATAGTGACTAACAGAGGTGCCAATTTCACAATAAACCTGCTGGCTTGTCTGTGGAAGCACTTTGGGGTGAATCACCTAAAGACCACCCCCTACCATTCCCAGACTAATGGTCTTGTTGAGAGGTTAAACTCTAAACTCAAGTCCAAGTCCATGCTATGGGCATTTCTAGACCAGTTTAAGAGGGGGTGGGACAAATATTTGCCCCATCTGTTGTTTGCTTACAGAGAGGTTCCCTGGGAATCCACAGGTTTTTCACCCTTTGCATTGCTGTATGGGCATAGGGTGAGGGAACCTCTAGATTTGATTTGAGATGAGTGGGAGGATGAGTGTGAATCCCACAAGGAGTCTGTTGTGGCATATATCCTAAACCTCAGACAAGGCTTAGGGAACTCATAGGCTTGGCCTAGGAGAACCTGGCAGCAATCCAACAGCAGAAAAAGGTCTGGTAAGAGAGGAATGCCCGAGCTAGAGAGTATGCTGTAGGGTGTCAGGTAATGGTTCTCATTCCTGTCAGACACAACAAGCTGCAGGCAGCTTGGGAGGGACCCTACAAAGTGATAAGGAAGGCCAGTGATGTTTACTACTTGGTAGAACTGCTAGGCAGGTGCACAAATTGTACTATGTTAACCTGGTGAAACCTTACTATGATAGGGAGGCTCTTGTGCTGAGTATTTGCAGTGACTACTAGAAGGAGTCTGAGGGGGATCTGGTGACTGATCTCCTCAGTGAGGCTCAGACTGACACCTCATTGGAAGGGGTAGCAATGTCCCAGCAGCTATCCCCTACCCAGGTTCAAGAAATCAGAGCAGTGTTACAGGAGTTTGGGGGCATGTTCCCTGGAAACCAGGGTGCACCAACCTGGTTCAGCACCATGTAGATTCAGGACCCTAAAGGCCTATTAAGCAGGCCCCTTATAGGGTGCCTGAGAGAGTCAAACAGACTCTGAGGGAGGAGATGCATGAAATGTTGGAACTAGGGGTAATCCAGGAATCCAGCAGTCCCTAGGCCTCCCCAGTGGTGCTGGTACCAAAGAAGGATGGCAGCACCAGTATCTGTGTGGACTACAGGGAATTAAATACTCACACACATTCAGATGCTTATCCCATGCCTAGGACAGATGAAGCCCTAGAACAGCTGGGTGGGTCTAAGTATCTTACCGCTATTGATCTTACCAAGGGTTACTGACAGGTGCCCTTGACTCCCATTGTTAGAGACAGGTCAGCCTTTGTGGCTCCTTTTGACTTGTATGAGTACAGGAAGATGTCCTTTGGGATGAAAAATGCCCCAGCAACTTCCCAGAGGCTGGTAGTTCATATCTTAGCAGGAGCAGGAGATTTTGCCCTTGCTTACCTAGATGATATTGCCATCTACAGCTATTCCTGGCAAGAGCACCTTCAGCATGTCATGGAGGTGCTGGGAGACTACAGAGGGCAGGGTTGAGAGTTAAGCCCAGTAAGTGTCAGGTGGGCATGGCAAAGGTCTGCTACCTGGCACATAGAGTGGGGAGTGGTATGATCAGACCAGAACTTACCACAGTGCCAGCCTTTCAGGCATGGCCTGACCCTGTTACCAAAAAGCAGGTGAGGGCAGCGGGGTACTACTTTAAGTTTGTCCCCAATTACAGTACCACAGCTGATCCCCTCACAGACCTGACAAGGAAAAACAAGCCAGATAAGGTAGTGTGGACCCCAGCATGTGAGCAGGCATTCCAGAAGCTTAAAGGAGCTTTGAGAAGACCCCCTGTGTTAGCCAGTCTAGATTACAGCAAAGGATTTGTTGTGCAGGTGGATGCTTCAAACTATGGGACGGGGGATGTACTTAGCCAGGTTTCCTCAGAGGGAGAAGAGCACCCAGTGGTATATCTCAGTCATAACCTTCAACCCAGACAGGAATGCTGTGCAGCTATAGAAAAGGAATGCCGAGCCATAGTGTGGGCATTGCAGAAACTTCAGCCTTATCTGTATGGAAGGAAATTCACTGTAGTTATAGACTACAATCCCTTAATATGGCTACATCGAGCCAGCCAGCAAAATGCCAAGTTACTAAGGTGGAGTTTAGGGTTGCAAGCATATTTCATTTATTTTTATTTTTTATTTATTTTACATTTGTTGACCGGGCTAGTCTAACTGGACATAAATATCCGTTTTCAGTAGAGGCCCGGGGAGAAAAGCTCCAATACAGGCAGTAAACAATGATTTCTTACATAATGCATAATATAAGTAAAAAAAAAAAATACAGGTAGAATGAAAAATTTGTTTCAACACATAACACCTAGTAAAATAGGAGATGAATCTATACTACATAGTAATATAAAATGCTTTTAAAAACAGTAAGAGTAACAAATAACAACAAAAAAGTTTACACAGGCAGAATAAAAAATTTCTGGTAAAGCCTAATTCTTAGATAGAATTCTAAAACTCTTGGAAGTTATCATGAGTAGCTAAGTAAGGGGGAAAAGGGGGGAAAATAGTTGAGTGAGAGCATGATTTCAGTCGGGATTTGCACAAGGACACAGCCATTGTGTTTTGAGATGTTCTTTAATGTGTTTTTTGAAAAGAGAGGTAGAGTTTTGATTAGTTATTTCTTGTGGGAGTTGATTCCAGATTTTACCAATGGAATTTGAGAGTAATGCATCCCCAGCTTTATTATGTGATTTAGTTAGAGATACTAGGAGTTTATTAGCAGAACGGAGTGTGTCTAGGTTTTTATAAGGTATGATCAGTTTTGTAAGGCTAGGGGTGGCATCAGGGTAGTAAAGGGTCTTATGAAAGATGAGTAGTTGTTGATAGAGTAAGTGGTTATTTAGCTCTAACCAGTTTAGAAGTTTGAGGTTAATACAATGGTGAGTACGTTGGGGAGTAGCAGTAATGAATCTGGCTATGCTATTGTAGCAGCTAGAGAGTTTGGTAGTGTTGTTTTTGGATAAGTTAGTGTAGATAGGTAAGGCATAGAAGAGGGTGGAGATCAGGTGTGTTTGAGCAATAGTTTTTCTAACTTCTGGGGTAAAAAAGGGTTTAATTCTGTAGAGTGTTCCAATTTTTTTGTTGACAGTTTTAATAGTGATATTAATGTGTTCATCAAAATTTAGATGATTATCAATAGTTACACCTAGCAGTCGAGTGGTCTTATCAGGGTTTATGCTGGTCGCATTATTTGAGGAGATAGTAAAGAGAGGTGTGGGAGATTTATGAGTGGGAGTAAAGAGAAGAAGCTTGTTTTTTTAGGGTTAAGGAGGAGGCAGTGTTGCATGAACCAATTTTCAACATATTGAAAGACAGATTGGGTGAGGGACTGGAGGGAGGGAAGATTTTTAGCAGTGCAGATTAATGTTGAGTCATCAGCATATTGAATGCAGGTGGCTTGTGGTATATTCAAATGTAAGTCATTGATGAATAAAGAAAAAAGAAGGGGACCTAGGATTGAACCTTGTGGAACTCCATTATTAACTGGAAGTAAGGAAGATAGGTTGTTCTCCCAAAGGACTGCTTGTTGCCTGTTATGGAGATAGCTCCTAAACCACTGTAGTGAGTGTGGGCTAAGAGAATAAAGGTTAAGTTTGTCAAGAAGTATATTGTGGTTAACCATATCAAAGGCTTTAGACAGATCTATGAAAAGTGCTGAGGAGAAGCAATTGTTGTTTCTATTATTGTTTATGGAGTCAGAGAAGGAAAGGAGAGCAGTTGTTGTGCTGTGGAATGGTCTAAACCCATGTTGACAGTCAGCTAGAAGTTTGTTTTGAAGAAGATAGTTAAGAATTTGTTTGTGAATGCATCTTTCCATAATTTTGGCTAATGGGGAAAGTAATGCAATAGGACGAAAATTTGAGAGTTCAGTTGATGAACCTCCTTTATGTAGGGGAATTATATGAGATATTTTCCATAAGGTGGGGATTGTTCCTTCAGTAATTGTCCTATTTATCAGTATGGAGACTGGATAATTGATAGCTTTAGCAGCTATTTGTAGGTATTCAGATGGGAGTTGGTCAGCAGATGGGGTGCAAGGTTTGAGATTCTTAAGAAGCTTATAAATAAGAGATGTAGCAACGGGTTAGATTTGAAAGTTCTTAGTTAAGGGTACAGAGGTATTAGGTGGGGATGCAGATGGTGTAGGTAATGAGTTAGCTAGGGATTGGATGGCTTCTGTGAAATACTTATTAAATGTATCAGGGATCTGTGTAGCATTGTTAAGGTGAAAGCCTGTAGGGGTAGGAGTAGGTGCCTGTCCTGGTTTAAGAAGTTTATTGATGCTTGACCAGAATTTTTGAGGGGTTTTATGACTACTTTGTTGCAGGTGAAGATAATATTCCTTTTTATCTCTAACAGTATCTTTTTTGGTGGCATTTCGTAATTGTTTGAAGAGGAGATGATCAGATGGACATTTAGTAGATCTCCATTTGGCCCAGATTTTATTTCTGAGGATCATTTTATCTTTTGTTTGTTTAGAAAGCCATGGAGCAGCTTTGGATCTTATTCTAGTTGAGTGAAAAGGGGCATGATGATCAAGGATCTGAAGAAAGTTTGTATTAAAGTAGGTCACTGCTTTATTTAGTTCAAGGTGAATTAGTGGTGACCAATCACAAGCTTGTAATTCAGTAATGAAATTTTCAGGGTTAAAGAACTTTTTTGATCGGGATGTTCTTAGATTATGAGAAGGTGGAATATTCACTTTTTGTCTTGTGACATATGTAAGCATATGGTCACTAATATTATCGGGAAGGGTTCCTGGAGTGTAACTGCTAGGGTGGTTGTTAATAAGGATCCAATCAAGAGTTGTTTCTTTTCTATTTTGTTTATGGATTCTAGGAGGAGTTGTTATTAATTGCCTGAACCCATATAGATTAATATGGTTAGTTGGGTGTTGGTTTGAACAGGTTATCCAGTCAATATTAAAATCACCAAGTATTATTGTTTCTTGGTGTTGTTGGTTGGAAAGTGTGCTTAGTAAGTTTTCTAGAGTCTGAGTATTTTTACCAGGGGGGAGATATATACAAATTAGATAGATAGATTTGTTATTATTAATTTGGAGTTTGGTAGATAATGATTCAGCTTTGGGGTCTGTTAGTGAAAGTTCATTATGGATGGTAAGTTGGAGATTGGATTTATAGAAGATGGCTATACCACCACCTTTCTTATTTTTACGGTCATATCTGAGTATGTTGTAGCCAGGACGGGTTATTTCCTGGTCATGAGTAGAGGGTTTTAACCATGTTTCTGTAAGACATAATATGTCAAATGAGTGCAAGTTCAATAGTGCATGGAGATGATGAACTTTGTTGTTTATGCTTCTAATATTTAGGTGAGCTATTAGAAGGGAGTTAGATGTTTTCATACTTGGTTGAGGTATAGGTAGAGAATGTGTATTTGTGTTTAGATTAGTCTTAGTGTAGGGACCAGGGTTAGGATGTATATCTCCATGTAGTAGGAGGTAATGATTGGAGTAGAATAGGAATTTAAGGATTTTGAGTAAGTTGTTACAATATCTTTTGTTAAGTAGAATGTTATATGAGTTATTCTATGGTATTTTGGTAGAAGAAAATTAGTGGAGCAGGTTATGTTACTGTGATTAAGGGTAGTGAGAAAAGATGATGGTAGTGTTTGCTGGAGATGATGATTTTGTTCCTTTAAAGAGTTGTTTTCAAAGAGGGTGATATAGTAGGATATAGAAAGAGAGGCTAGAATAGTGGTAAGGAGAAAGATGTATAAGAGAAAGGGTTTTAGTGTAGGAGGCATGGTATTGAGTAAGGTGTTAGGATGATATAGTTTGTGAGAGTTGGTCAGTGCAAGAGCCAGTGGTTATGAAATAACCAGTAGTATGTGGTGTTTAAGAGAAAGAAAAGTAAACAACAAGACCTGGATAGAGGTTATCAATAGTAGGTAGATGCTGATAGAATTAGTAGGTACAAGGGGTAGCTTAGTCTAGGTGAAGTACAAGAGAAGTAGAAGAATGATTTGGAGGTGAATGTTAGAGATAGGAGTAGCTAAAGTAGCAAGAAGTAGGAGGAGAAAAGGACCAAGTGAAATATAGCTAAGGGGAGAGCTTAACTGACAAGAGGGATGGTGATAGGCTAGGGGATATGGGGGAGTGTCTAGAGAGCTATAAGGTAAGGACACCCAGGGGTGGGTGGGATATGGGGGTAGGGTGGGGAGCAAAGCGGGGCACACACAAAACAATGGAAGAGCAAGTGAGAACAATCAGTAAGGTGCAATTCAAGGGCAGAAGGCTGGCTAAAGGAGGATAGTGGAGAAAAGGGGAAAGATAGCAGATAAGTGAGGCTGAGAGTAAGTCAAGTATGGGGATAGGCTCAAGGAAGCCTAGAATATGTAGAGGTGGTGAAGAAAGCAGCCTTAAGACAGGTTGCTCAGACTAAGAGACAGAGAATGTAGTCAGGGCAAAAGATAAGGGAAAAAAAGAACGACAAGGAAGAAGGAAAGAGTCAGGAGAGCATATGAAAATACAAACAGTGAGGAGGGCAGGTGGAGACACTACAAAGTTCCCAGGGGGGGGGGAAGAGAAGAGCATAGGAGGAGGGAGAAGGTGAAAGGCAAGTACTAAAGACACAGATAGATTAAGGGCTGGATTGAAGAAGGTAAGGGTCTACAAAATGTAGAGGCAGTCTAAAGGATAGAGTAGTAAAATAAAACAGGGAGGAGGGTTGCTGCTGGCAGAGACTGGCAGTAGTCTATTTAAAGTAACAAGAGTAGAGAAAAAAATATAGTATAAGTAATACTCTTTGAATAAAAGTAAAAAAAAACACTGTAACATACAGTGATGGTAACTGTGGTTTTGTCCAGGGTGGTTTAGGTAACCCAGGGGAACCAAGCCAGGGTTTGGCGGGTGGAAATAGTAGTTCTTAGGAGTCCACAAACGAACACTTCCAGGAGTTAAGAGAGTGGAGAAATATACCTTCTACCAGAGTGATGGTAACTGTGGTTTTGTCCAGGGTGGTTTAGGTAACCCAGGGGGGAACCAAGGCAGGATTTGGCGGGTGGAAATAGTAGTTCTTAGGAGTCCACAAACGAACACTTCCAGGAGTTAAGAGAGTGGAGAAATATACCTTCTACCAGAGTGATGGTAACTGTGGTTTTGTCCAGGGTGGTTTAGGTAACCCAGGGGGGAACCAAGGCAGGATTTGGCGGGTGGAAATAGTAGTTCTTAGGAGTCCACAAATGAACACTTCCAGGAGTTAAGAGAGTGGAGAAATATACCTTCTACCAGAGTGATGGTAACTGTGGTTTTGTCCAGGGTGGTTTAGGTAACCCAGGGGGGAACCAAGGCAGGATTTGGCAGGTGGAAATAGTAGTTCTTAGGAGTCCACAAACGAACACTTCCAGGAGTTAAGAGAGTGGAGAAATATACCTTCTACCAGAGTGATGGTAACTGTGGTTTTTATCCAGGGTGGTTTAGGTAACCCAGGGGGGAACCAAGGCAGGATTTGGCGGGTGGAAATAGTAGTTCTTAGGAGTCCACCAACGAACACTTCCAGGAGTTAAGAGAGTGGAGAAATATACCTTCTACCAGAGTGATGGTAACTGTGGTTTTGTCCAGGGTGGTTTAGGTAACCCAGGGGGGAACCAAGGCAGGATTTGGCGGGTGGAAATAGTAGTTCTTAGGAGTCCACAACAACACTTCCAGGAGTTAAGAGAGTGGAGAAATATACCTTCTACCAGAGTGATGGTAACTGTGGTTTTGTCCAGGGTGGTTTAGGTAACCCAGGGGGGAACCAAGGCAGGATTTGGCGGGTGGAAATAGTAGTTCTTAGGAGTCCACAAACGAGCACTTCCAGGAGTTAAGAGAGTGGAGAAATATACCTTCTACCAGAGTGATGGTAACTGTGGTTTTGTCCAGGGTGGTTTAGGTAACCCAGGGGGGAACCAAGGCAGGATTTGGCGGGTGGAAATAGTAGTTCTTAGGAGTCCACAAACGAACACTTCCAGGAGTTAAGAGAGTGGAGAAATATACCTACTACCAGAATTCTAAATAAGGCACACATACAAGACCTTCTATCTAAGTACACTAACAGACAGAACAGCTCAGTCAGCAGCCACGCACAGGAAGGGAGAGTAAAGATATGACATATATGACAGTGCAGCACTGCAATGGGGTTAGCATAATGAATGCAGATGGGCTCTCAAGACAGAGAATGGGGTAAGGTATTCCCAGATAGGTTGATTGCTCTCAAGTAACGTTTTTCAAAGGTCACTCAAAAAACTAGCTTGAGTTTTCGGAGGTGGGGAAGAAATGTGATATAGGGAAATATTGAAAGCCCAGCTTCCTGAAATTTATAAATAATTCTATGTCATTTGTGAATATTGATATGATTTATACAGAACTGTATGTTATGTACTGAGCTAAAATGTAACTACAGCCTGCCCTGCTGACTTAGAACAGAAACGCATATAAACTATATACCTGTGCACATGCACGTTTTAACAGTAGAAACTAGAACATAAAAAGGTTAACTTGCAAAACTTCAAGACAATAAGTTGAAATTAAGTTGCTTTATGATTGTACTATAAAAGTTCTCTCTCAGTTTTAGTGTAGCCGACTCAATGTCTACAGCTAGACATTTTTGTATTGTCTTGAAAGAGAAGTAATTACTAGGTTTAAAGTGTAAAAGTGTTTTGTTTAATGACTTTTGGGATCTGCAAACATGGTGAGAAATGTATTTTTAACACAGAGATGTTAAATTCTGTTAGTTTCTGTTTTACTTGGGAACTAAAGTCAGGTGACAAAAAGTGATGTCATCCAAGCTGATCCAGCAATAATATTTGATATTGATTTAAGAACTCTCTCAGAGATTTTGGGTATTTTGTATTTTGTCTAGGACCTAGCAAAACCTTCCACTCATCATCATCACCATATGCACCTGCCTTGCTGTAAGAAAGATTTAGGGCATAGTATCACTTTTTTAGGGCATAATATCTCTTTTAGATATAGACAGGAATATGGTAAAGATTAGTTTAGATGTTTTCTGTACTAATTTGAGACTGCCCTGCAATGTTGTTTTAAAATATTTCCTGTGATTTTGAACTCTGAAGTTAGTGTTGATTGACTGAGTATTGTCTTGTTCTTTTATGATTTATTATTAAATATATTTAAACCTATCTTTGTGGCTGGTATTTGTGAGACATATTTAAGCTCAGAGTACTTGCATACGTATTTGGTGACACTGTACAGGCCATTCCTAAATAGTCTTGCAAGTCTTGGTCAGACTACCATTTAGATTAATAGTAACATTACACAGTAGGATTGGACACTCCTTGTTAAGGGCCTCAAAAGTAGCTGATAAGGGGTTCTGGTGGCAGTGATAACTAACTTATAGTCTGGGCAGAAGGTGGTATAGCTAGTAAACCTGTGCCAGCCTTTCCCAGGTGTGTGTGTGGAAAACAAATCCCCAAGACTGTGTGTGTCAGCTACCTGGTCAGAGACACGAAGCACTGGTAGGACAGACAGAGTGTTGGAGGACTTGGTTTGGAACCCTGGCTAAGGACTCAACTCTATAGCTGTGTCAGTGGGGAGTATTTTTGGGGATCTGGATAAAGAGGGAGAAACCAGCCCCAGACTGACCGTGATCTCTGTGTGCTCTTAAAGGAAACTGCACTTTACTGTGTGTGTACTTGTCATCCCCCCAGTGTGTATGTCCCCCACTTTTGCCAGTGGTGAGGATTGAAGTTCCTTGATTACTTGGCCAGTGCAGGGCATCACACATGGCATTCCCTATCTCACTCTCTGTCCATCAAGTAGGCAAGCTAACAATCAGCTCGGATCACCTGAGCCATAGTCGGGCTTTATGCTTCTATGCTACCAGCTCATTATCAGTACAGCTGACTGGTTCTCATTACAGCTCTGTACTTCAGTCTGCTGCCAGTTCTGTGGACATTGCAACTTGTACTGCTTCTTCTACAGCTAAATTTGATTTCAGCAGTAACTTCATATGTAGGTTCTTATCATGTATATATTACACATTAATCTGATTATCAAATTTCAGTGCATTCCTTCTGAAACTGGTAGTCTTCTGCCAACCTTTAAATCTCTGTCACACATTCTGAAAGGGTTTCATTCCTTCTTTGGTTTATTTTATGAATTTTAAAGTATTCAGTTATAGAAGGCTGTTCATTCAAGTGGACATGTAAAATACGTTCACTGTCCTGAAAGGAATTTAAATCTGCTTTTTTCCCATCAAGGTTTGTAGTACGCTTTTTGTTGCATACCTCATATTATTAAATACCAACAAGACCTTGTTACATTTGGCATTAAAAATGCTCCATTCAGCCATGTTATGATTCAGTAACATGCCACACCCAAATTCTTTTAAGGCTTTTCCAGAGTACACAAGCCCTTTTTTGTACTATTTTTGCTTATTTGCGTTCACAAACATCATGTGTGCTTCATAAACATATAAACAACTCTATATTTAGTAAAATTACTTTTGAAACATGAGTATACATTGCATAATGTCTTTCTGATGATAGTTGTAAATATGGTCCTCTAAATGATGTATAGTTTAATGTACACTTATACACTTTATAACTTGAGTTATTTTGCAATGTATAGTCTGTCAAAGTGAAGTTGTAGTATTTTGTAACATCCATCAACACATTACATGCAGTGACCTCAATGTCTCTCTCACGCAAGACCTCCTCTTGTAGCACAGTCTCAAAAACAGTTTCTCCATTAATCTAGGCTTGTATAATTTGTTTCTAAAACAGACACAAACTGTCTTTTGTCACACCAGATGTTTGTTTCTGATAAACCCTTTGTTCTCACGCTCATAATATTCTTACACTGCTGGATTCCATACTTAGCAGCATGAGGTTTCTTTACCTTTGATGAGATATTATTTAACTTGTTTCCCCTTTTCATCTGATATTTTAGTTTAGAGCTGCTAAAATTCAGCCACATGTAGAGATCGTACTCACTGACAATAAGTACTATATGATCCATACTCATTGGCAATATTGTACATGGTCAACTTTACATGTGTAAAATATATAAAGTAGATAAATGTGAAAAATACACGCTGGAAGGAATGTTTCGTGCCATTTACACTGGTAATACTTTGCAGAAAAGAACATTCATGTTGGGAGCACATACGTTCATGCATAAATTCTATATTTATTTATTTGGTTTCATGCATTTACCAGGAAAGTCCAACTGGGCCAGTAATTACTCATTTTCAGCAGGGTCTCAGGGACAACAGCTTTAAAGTTTTGCATAAGATTTAAACAACATAATGCTAACACTTGTGCAGTCACTGAGACATGGTTTAAAGCCAATGAGACCACCCCAGTAGTGCAAGCCTATAGTGACTTCCACATATTTAGACCACCTACTACACAGGCAAGGACTAAAGGTGGATGTGTCCTGATTCACATAAAAGAAAATACACCTCCAGTCTGGTAAAACAGAATGATGGACTTGAGTCACTCCACATTCAAATCACCACAAGCAAAATCCCCTACTGCTTCCTTGCATGACTGAACACTCAACATCCAACCCATTATCATACCCATGTGTGACTTTAATTACCCCAGGATTAACTGGAAATCATATACAACACCAAATGTATAGGTATAAATATTTCTGGACTTTGCAAACACAAAGTTCCGGGACCAAATTGTCAACACACTGTACAGGGATGCAAACATACTGAATCTAGCCCCAACTAATTTGGGAAAGAGCTGTACAGCCCCTAGTGTAATGTCCTCTCTGTTTTGTGGTCTGACCTTACTAGCCTCCTTTGAAGCAAAAGTAAAATCTGGCACCCTAGTTAACCCCTGAATGCTCATGAACTACTCTAACTTCCTAAGTGATAACCTGGCAAAATTTCAAGACTAGCCCTAAACTCTGAGAACACTGCTGCCTATGTGGAATTGTTCAGAAAATGCTATACAAGCATAGAAGCAGCTGTACCCATAAGGAATAAGTATAAAACTAACTCAAAAAACAAACATCAACATTAATAGGCTGTATAACAAAAGGAAGAAAATCATGGCAAAAATCAGAAGGCATAGCACCCAGCAGAATAAAATTGTTCTCAAACTAAAACAACTCTGAGGACAAATAAAGTATACCAAACCAAATTTTAGGTCTTCCAGACAAGAATAACCACAAGGCATTCTTTAGTTAAGTTCACAACCTCAAATTCAATACACAATCATCAAATATAACTCCTCCAACTATCACTACAGAACAGGTCCTCAATGCTCTCCCTAAGGCAAAGAACATTGAATCAATGGGTCCTGACAATATCCCAGGCTGCTTTTTAAACAGTATAAATCACAACATATTAGGCCCTCTGGAATCATCGCTATTTAACCATAGCTTCCTAACAGCCTTTGTGCCTCACAAATGCTGAATGGTAACAATCATTCCTCTGCTCAACAGCAGGCTATCTACAGACCCTGGAAATTAGAGACCCATAAGTCTCACTAGCTTAATCTGCAAAGCTATGGAAAAAAAATATCATGGAAATGATTAATAATGACATAGGAAACTACCATATACTGGACCCAACTCAGTTTGGTTTATCAAGGGAGGTTGATGCCTCCTCAACTTAGTGAACTTCTTTGAGAAAGTCACCAAAACAATGGATGATGGCAAAATGGTTTGAACTGCCAAGCTTGATCTGACCAAGGCATTTGACAAAATACCTCATGTGATGTCCCCTCCTCTGGACCAGTAATCAAAGAGCCTGAATCCTCACTACTGACACCAGTGAGGGACATTCACCTGGAACAAAGATAGATACACATAGTATTTCCAGATGCAGCTCTCTACACCAAGCACAATTTCCCTTAACAGCGCACAAAGTACACACACAGTCCAGTGTCTGTGTTTTCCTCTCTCTCTCCAGACCCCCAATAAGACACTCCACTGGCACAGCTATAGAGCTGAGTCCTCAGGCGAGTGTCCTAGACCAAGTTCTCCACCACCCTCTCTGTGAAACCAGTGCTGTATCCCTTCAAGTAACTGACACACACTCTGAGATTTTATTTTCACACACACACATACACCTGTGAAAGGCTGGCACATATTTACTAGCTAGGCCCTCTTCCCAGACTATAAGGTAGACGCTGTCACCAGGACACTCCAAAGCCAGCTACTCTAAGACTTTCATAAGGGTACCCAAATGAACAGAGTAAAATTAATACTAATACAAATGGTAGTGTTTGAACAATGCAGCAAGGCTTCCAGGAGTGGCCACAGTATCACTAAATACAAGTACACTCAATGGGTAAAATATTCCCTAAATGACCAGCCACAATGAGAAGTTTAAATATATTTAATAATAAAAGAACATGAAAATACTGAATATCTATTTACAATAAACACCAGAGTTTTAGTCATAGGAAATATTAAAATAACACAGATGAATAGATTCACACAGATACAGAAAATAACTTGACTAATCTCACTATATTTTCCTGGCTGATATAAAGAATCAATATTCCCTGGTTACTTACTAAAACATGAAGGGGTGAGTGATCCTTCTATGCCAGGCTTCAAAAACAGACTGCATTTCAGTGCTGGATTACAGAATGACATCACATACAGCTGGTCATATGACTTCTGGTTCCCATGCTACCACCTCTTAACTAGAAACTGGACCAGAATCTCACACACATTTGTTACTATACACACAGATATAGTTTTGCTAATATGTGTTATAGTATCTGGAAGCCATGAAACCATTTCAACATTTCCATCTTTCCAGGGTAGCAATTAGTTCACTGCTAAGGACAATACAGCAGGATTATTAGTCCTTGTTTTTACAGACATTTTGTGTCTGGCTGCAATCAGAACTCTAAGATACAATTGTTATGGCCTAAAGCAGGTAATTTAATTTCAGACTATTTTTTAAAGTTGGCTAGACTGAGATTAACATCTTCTCTTCCAGTATCTTCTGTTATAATATATTAACTTCCACAGTTACAATATGGTCTGGCATATAGATACATTTCTTTTTCTGTCCAGCAGGACCCACTGCTGGTACATTTGTTTTTAACACAAGCAACTTTGCAAATACATTTTCAACACAAGCACCTGTACAAATCAGTTTGGTATACAAATAACATATAATTATTTACAAAACTCCAACTAGCTATGCTGGCATATGTTACACATCCATAGCCCTACTTCAACTGGCATAGATGGCAATACCTCACATTGTCACACCTCAACTCGTGCATTGTTGACAAACTCAAGAAGTTAGGTATAAACCCATATATCACCTGGTGGATAGCCAGCTGGCTCAACGACAGGATCCAGGTAGTTAGAGTTGGGGAGTCTATCTCTATAAAGAGGCCAGTCACCAATGGAGTCCCTCAGGGATCAATCCTACGGCCAACCCTTTTTGGCATCTATGTGTCTTAAGTCAAGACCAATGTCAAGGGCCTCTGGCTGACCAAATTTGCAGATAATTGCAAATTAGGAGCAGATACTGAACCCCAACAGAAACTAATGTTTTCCAAGAAGGGCTGACACAAACAACTGGTGTCAGCCATAAACTAAAACTAAATGCCAGGACATCCATAATAGTATCCTTTAGGAAGTTGGCCACCCCTTGTAAATATCATATTGACAACACAAACTTAAGAGTCAACCCAGTAGTCAGAGACTTAGAGAAACACATAGAGGGCAATCTGGACTTCAACCATCATGTGTCTACTATAGTGAGGAAATCAGTCTATGCTGTGCACCATATAAACAGCACTATGGCATCTATGTGAAAGAGCTCATTGTTCCACTGTATTTGGCACTCAGCAAAACTATGTCAGAGTATAATACTCCCAATGGAATGTACCTAACCAGGCATATCCAACAACTGGAATGTCAACAGAGGTTCCTCACTAAAGGAATACAGGGCATAAACAAATTTCCTAAGCAGACTGCCTCAAAGCTCTATTGAAGTATTCTTTCTCTTACAGGCTGTTGGGTAGAGGTCTATACCTAGCATACAAGGCATCTAGGGACCCACGTCTGATGATCTTCTTCATATCCACAAACGGCACCAGACTTACCTATTCTAAAGACTTGAGCATCGTCTGTTATGTAAATATGACTTGTAAGAGAGACAGGTATGTAGCCTAGAGACTACTCCTTCAATGGGACATGCTCCCCATCCATGCAAAACAGAGTTCATCCCTAATCCAATTCAAGTACAACTTGTACAACTAGATAGGGAAGTAAAAATTCACCTGTAGTTTGGCAGCCTATGCCTCTAATGGATGCAGACAGCCTGTAAATGGTTCATCTTCCAGAAACCCTGCTTGTAAATGTTTCATCTCCTAGGCCCCTGCTTACACTACCAATGGTAACAGAACCTGTCAGAGATTTTGGATACATGGCAAGGCTTAAAAAGGTCCCAGTGGTCATTAGTCTAGTACACACATATGCAATTATAATTATTATTAATAATAATAACATATGAAACAAGAAGGTAGGAAGTAGTATCTGAATAATGATATCCCTATAGCAAAAAGAATTAAGGAAATAGACATAGGATAATATTGGTTAAGAAAGGTGAATAGCCATAGGTATGCTGAAAGTGGAACATAACATTAAGAACAGCAAAAGAGGTTATATCGAAGATGGGTGGAGTGAGGGAAGGAAATAGTTTAGTACAGACTGGTGGCATAAGGTTAGTAGGTAACATATTGGTGTTATAAGGAATAATCATGAGAGTGGTGGGTGTTATGAAGGATTTCTCAAGATGACAGTAACAGGGAGTACGAACAGTAGGAAAAGATTACTGATGTATTCTGGCTGGTGACTTGGGTGAGAAACAACTTACACCAATAAGTTGATGAATGAGAGCCAGAATGATAGTTTGATGCCAGTGGTGACTTGGAGCAGATATTGGGAGAATGAGATGAGCAGTCACAGATCCATTTGTCAGGGAGATGTGGTATTAGTTGAGTGTTGAATGACTGGGTACTAATTGATTCATGGATAGCTAGCAGAAGGAAATACTACAGTTTGGCAATGGAGCAGGAGTAGAGAGCTTTACCATTGGAACTGATGACTGAGGAGACAGAGACTAGGGGGTTTCTGTGGATCTAAGTGGTCTGATTGGAGAATACCCCATCATGAGAGACTCAAGGGCTGAGCATGTGAAAGAATAGTTGAGAATTTTGGGAGCTTGCTTTAAGTTTATTAATTGAAGAAGTTGGGGAACTCAAGTCACTCAAGTTGCTTAATTGGAACGCGATAGTGAGCTCTGGTAGAAGAGTTGATAGCAGACTTGGATATTTTACTGTATGTTTGTTCATGTTTGGAGAGTTGTTCTGACTGTAGTTTGGTAAGAAAGGGTGCAGTGTAGGGGGGAGTAAGAGAGAGAAGGGATTTGGAAGTATCGGTTCTTGCATTTTCAGATATTGTCAGTAAAAAAAGTTCTAGTTTTAAATAACATACATCGTTTTTGGAGTATGTATGAGGAATTTTAGTTGATCATCAATCATTAGTCCCAGTAATTTGGGATGGTAGACATCCATTTTTGTGCCATTTAGTGGGAGGTGGGAGGAGCTAGCTTCGATGTACTGAAGTGAATTGGGAGTAAAGAGCATAAATATTGGTTTTTTTTTTTGTTTGTTTTTGGCAATAAGCACCAGAGTAGATTTTTTAAAGCCAGGTTTCTACAGCTCAGAAAGCTTCCTAATTGAGTGTTTATAGATCAGAAATTGATGGAGCACTGCAGATGATATTGGAATCATCAGCATATTGAATCCTAAGGATGTTGCTGGAATATAGATGGAGCATTTATAAAAATGATGATTAGTAAGGATCAAAGGATGGAGTCTTGTGAAACTCCAATGGGTATATGAAGAAAGGGGGATGTGGCCTGGTGCCATCTTACACTTTGAGTCCTATTGGTGAGGTGCGAGAGGAACCAAGACAGTGAGATATTCCAAAGTTAGAGTTTCTGTAGGAGTAGGTGATGAGAAATAGTATCAAAAGCTTTGATAGGTTAAAGAAAACAAATAAGACTAGCTTGGTATTATTTCTATGGTGAACTGAGTTAATGTAGGATAAGAGGGCAGTATCTGTGCTATGTGATGGGTGAAACCATGTTGAGAGGGGGAGGAGGTTATTTGTTAGGAGACAGCTAAGCAGTTGGACATGTATGCAGTTTTCTAAATCTTAGTGGGAACAGAAAGCCTGTGGGTCTAAAATTATTAAGTTCATTTGAAGAGCCTTCTGTATGTAATGAAATGAAGTAAGATTATTTTCATAAGGTTGGGACATATGATTCTTGTACCCATTTGTTGATAAAAATAGATATCGAATATACTAGGCTTTGGCTGCTGTTTTAAGGTAATGTGAGGGCAGACTGTCTCAGGATAGTGCTCTTGGTCACAATTTAGAGAGGTAGGATTGAATTGTTGAAGTAGGGATAGCTAGTACAATGAAGAGATTTCTATTAGTCATATTTGAAAAGAAGGGAAATGCTGTATGGCACTTGGATTGATAAGGAATGTATCAGAGTTTATGGAACGGGAATTAAAGACTGTGACAGGGATATAGACATATCCATTAGAGGATGGGTTAGGTTGGGACAGCTTACCTGGTTTAAGGAGCTTGGAAGTACTTCACCAGAATGTTTGTGGATGATAGGAAGTTACTCAGCTATTGGCCCTGAAGACCTTGCAAGCCTAGAGAAGACTTTAGCCCATTTTCTGACAAGTCAGCACCTGAGGTTTGTCGTGTAGGTTTTGATGATTTGGAAATATTTTTCTTATCTTGACTGACCTGGGATTTAGTGGTCTTATTTAGTGTTCACTGGGCTTGGAAGGAGTGAGGTGATTTGTAAGCTTTCCAGTTCCGCCAGGCTTTATCACTTTGCTTCATGGTTAATTTGGTGGGTTGGGATAAACATGAGGCAGGGCTAAACTTAGCTGGTTGTTTTTCTCATAGAGCTAGTGTATGTAGTACTGATATGAATGTTTGGTTAAAAATCAAAACTGATTCAGCCAGTGGGAGTATTTTCAATATATAATTGTTATATTGTGTTAATATATGGCTAAAAGTCTTGTTACTAAAGTTGAAGAGGTTTCTTGTATAGCTGTATGAGGTTAGTTTTATTGGGGAAGGATGAGAGTGGATGGTAAATGTGGGGAGGTGATCACTTAATGAGTCTGGAAGTATTCCAGAGTGAAAGGTATTTGGGGGGTTATTTGTAAGGATCCAATCAGTGGTTGTTTTGGTGCGGAGGATTTATTGTATCTAGTAGGACTTGCTATCAGTTTGATTGTATCTAGTAGGATTTATCAGCTGAGTGATTGTATCTAGTATGACTTGTTATCAGTTGGGTGACTGTATTGGGTTCCTATCATGTAGTCGAACTTTAACAAGTTCAAACCTCATATGGTCGAGACCATAAGTTCGAATTTGTAAAGGTTTGAGCATTTCAATGGAAATCTCCATAAGCGGAGGTTTCTGTTTTGTTCAATGTGGTGCGATTTTGGAGTTGGTATATTTAAGTGGCTGGGGGTGCAGGGGTGCTTTCCCCTGGCTTAAAACAGTTTATTTTGTTTTCCCTTCTTTTTTTATGCATAATGGTTCAAACATTATGTATTCAAAGTTATAAGACTGTGATAGACCCAACGGTATCTAGTAGGACTTGTTATCAGTTGGGTGACTGTAACTAGTACAACTTGTTATCAGTTGGGTGATTGTATCTAGTAGGACTTGAAGGAGTATAAGCTGCAGATTCCTTTCTGCTTGCTTTCTTTTAGGATGGAAGTTAGACTAAGTGGCCTTTCAAACAGCCTTCATAGTGTCCTGTATGGAAACTACCAAGGGTGGGATTGTTAGTCCTATGATTGGAAAGCATCAAGGAATTTGTAGTAACACTACTTTGGCATGAACATGTATTTAAAATATCAAGAGACTGTTGGCTGCTTACAAATGTAAGTGCCATCCTCAGATGAGGTAGAAGAGAAGGTTGATTATTTTCTATCAAGGAATATTTTTTTAAGAAGCAGATACTGACTTAGCTCTTTGTCAGTATAGATGACATAGATGCTAAGACCCTTCGCTACATAGCATATGTCTAAAAAACTAACTTTAACAACTGATGGACCTGCATCTGTGCATTCTACTGCTCAACTTTAGAATACTAGTCGGAGAACCTTCTTCACTCTAAAAATAGTGTCATGGCCAGGTCTGACCCTGTAACAAGAAGGGTCTGACCAGTGAAGGATAAAGGGACGGTTTGGTAACAGTACTGTACTCAGGTTCCATAGTATGAGACACCAGGATGTACTTTTTTGATATAAAATCTATTTTGGATTAGTGAGGCTCAGTTTTACTGGCACAGACACCCAAAGTGTTAAAATATTTCATTTACTATCTGGGGCTCATCTGATATCTATCATTATTGAGCATTTGTCTGCTAACTCTCAGTGAAGAACATGGTCAGTCTTCTTCCCCATTTGTACTGGCAGGTTTTGTTATCCCTGTTCTGCATGCTTTTAAATGTGTATCAGCTCTACAGCATGAAGGACACACGAGTTCCTTACTTTGTTCTTTTATATTTCAGTACCTGGATTTTCATCATACTCATTCGTACTTTATTCATTCTTCTCATGTAGTAGAAACTTCACTGTATGTGTTTTATTCTCCTTACATGAGTTCTGCATGTTTTTTTTCTCTTTGAGTTGTAAAAATTTGAAGCAAATGTGCCTTTAAGACTTTGAATCTCCCAATGATAGCTCTCTTCATAACTCTTTGATTGCATTCACATTTATCCAGTATAATACAAATCCAATTAGCAAAATAAGCATTATAAATCTTAATCCTTCGGGTCAATTCTTCCTGAAAGATTCATTATTTGAAGTTTTAATGAAGCATTCAATTACAAGGCAAATTCTCAAAGAAATACTTACCAAATGGAAGCTGTTTTAAATTCCATGTGAAATGATCACATAAAGAAGGTGCAGCTCAGAGACTAACAGTTCTATATTAGAAAAAATATATCTGACATGGGGTAGAGTCAGCTCTGTATCCATACTTCTCAATTGTACAGACTTTGGAAGGGCACCCCTAATTTTTTTTCCAAAACTTTTGCTCCATCCCTCTGAAAACTGGAAATTATTTTGAGAAGTTCTAAGTTAATAGTGCCAGCATTTGAAAAGTGTAGCTAATTTGTTTCTTTCCAAGTTTTAGTACAACTTTCTTTGGCTTTGTCCCTAAAGTAAGAGCTATATCCTAGTGCACACCAAGAAATGTCAGAGGAGCACCATTGTGAAACTGACATTATCTAAAGAGAACAAGATCTCAGAGTAGTGGAAAAATAAAGCTGGATGAATAGCAAACTTTGAGTAGAATGCCATATATTGCTGCAAGAGATGCTGCAGAAGAAATAACTGATAACACTTCAAAAGTATCCAGGGAATGATGAATCTAAGACAAAGGCATGGCTCTATTTATATATATTAGTGCTGGAACTGCATTAACAGTTGAGATAGGGGTGTCCTGTTTAACTGCTATAATTCAATTCTGATACGTTACGTCACTCTGTAGCATACTGGAATAAAGTCCTAACAATATCCTAGACAACCAGGTGGGAGAGAGTTACTGAGTGAGATATGTCATCTCTCATTACTCATTCAAGCAGGAGGATGTGATGGCTTTCAGTCAGTTTTCTATTCCAGTCCAAGTAGAATTTTACATAGAAGCTGACTGCAGGAGGACGGTATAGGTTTGGCTTCCTATGCCAGTAACAGTAGCTCTCATGGTGCATGTGTGTTTATGTCAATTTGCACATGTCAGTGGAAGGGCACTGAAAGCCATGTCATGATTCTTCATCTGTGCCATCCACCAAGGTGAGGCAGCACTATAGGGTTATGTTGATTGGTGGGAGTGCCTGTCAGCCATAGCCAGATAGACAAGTTGCCTTCAGGCCCTTTTCTGGGAAGATAAGCCTGACTTACCTATCTGAGGGGATGTGTATCCTAGAAGGATAGGTCTCCTGGGGTTTCCCACCTGTAGTGGTAAGCCAAATTCATCTGGCAATGGTAAAGACTGCCCACCTTCATGATGAGCAAGAAAGTGATCAGAGCATAGGACAGAAACAAAACTCACCCTCAATGCTGCTTAAAGGATGGCTTCCTCAGGACAGCTCTTGTCATGATCATGGATGAAATTTAAAGTTAATGGAATAATTGGGTCATGTTTGATTAAGAAGGTCTTGATGGCTGGCAAGCATATGGAAAATTCACATTAATTTTTGTTGTTTGTGTCATAAGACATCATACTTACTTGGAAATTATATGACCTCCTTTCAAAGAAGTAAAATGAAAATTTGTTTGTGTGATTAGCCAGAGAAAATTATTTAACTCTTCCTGCACTCCTGTAATCCAGCAGCTGACAGCTTTAGTTATTCATAAACCCAGAGATTGTGAGCTTGAGCCCATAGCTATCTGTGAGCTTAAATGAAGCAGCAGGTGTAAGAAGGCAGCTAAGCCATGCTTTACTACAGCAGAATTTCAACAGAATGTTTCTTTGCTTTGCTGTGTAGCTTCAGCACTGGCTATTTGCCAATGGCTATATCTTAGTTAAGTGGCCACTCCTTTTCTGTTAATTTTCACAGAAATATCGTTCATCGTTTTACTGTCTGAAAGGATGGCAGTAGTACTAATTTCTAGTGTAACTAAACACAAAGGCATTGTTCTAAGGCATCACACCACTTCCTAATGTATTTCTTACTTTGATCTCAGGCACAAGAGACTTCACACTTTGGGATCTCCCAGATTAGTCAGCGCAGTTTACAGGCAGAGATTGTAGCAATGCTGTCTCAAAAACAGTTAACTAATGAGACAGGAATGCAGTAAATTAGTGATGTGCCTGTTAAACTAACAGCTCCCACTCCCAGGTATGGCTTGTTGGGAGGCAACAGTGCTATCCACTGTGCCGACCAGCTAAATCACCATTAAAAGGCCTAGATATTTTTGTGTGGTAGCAAATGGTAATGGATGGTTATAGTGTCCCAGAGTATAGGTTGGATGAGTTTTAATTAATTGTCCATTAGTAACAAACAGTATACCTGAGGATTTATTGGTATTTAATATAAACTTCTCAATATCAGTATACATCCACTTCCACAGCAGCATGCAGTCATCTTCTAAAAGTGGAGTCATTTCTTTATGTGATGTGGATGCTCTAGTGATAATGTCATCGGCACGTAAAATAATGTTATGGTTGGGTAGCTCCTAGGGAGAATTTGTAAACCGTGATATTAGAATTGGAACTAATACTGACCCCTGTGGGTCTTCTGTACATGGCAATGGATTACAGCTGACTGTGCCAGAGGTCATAGTAAAAGTCCTGTTAAGCATTTACTTTTGATACCAGTGACATACTTCATCTAAAAAGAGGAACATATTAAGTCTTTTTTATATTATAATGTTATGGACTAAGCATTTGAAGGCTCTTTTGAGGTCTGTGAACATGGTCCAGTAAGTTTACCATCTTTTATGTTCTTGTAAATGGTATTAGTTAGTAGGACAAAGGCAGCAGCAGATGTTTATCTACAAGAATGTCGTACAGTCAAGATGCAGATCGAGATTTGCTAACGTAATGTTTTTAAGAGATTTTCTATATTCTGACATATTGTCTAATACACAATAATCTGAATTTATTTGCAAAATTAAATTCCTCAATACAATATTTTTATTAAAAAACACTAAAAGGTACATTTGTTGGGGCAGTTAGATATTCCTATGTCAGTCTATTTCTTCCGTGTTCCCTCATGATTCCTTCCAAAAACACTAACAGTGGGAATGGAGGCAGACTGTGTACTCATTACTGATAGCACGCTGGCCAATAGTGCAATGGCCACTTATGTTGATCTGAGTGTGCTGTGCAGGGTAAAGCCTTTGCAAGTGATGTGTAAATTTGTGTAGTGGCTGGAGAAAGTGGCTGCTCAGTACTCTAACCAAGCTGAAGTAGTCAGTGAGGTGGTAGCCAGGAGTCAGTGCAATGAAGAATAATACCTTAGCACTCTGGGACATATAACCAAACGGTGACGGGGACTGATGCTTTTGAAAACAAATATAGGGTGATGCTTCCAGCAAATACTATGCCTGGAGTGAATATATACTAACCAAGGCAAACGATGTTCAAGTATACAGTACCCAGGCTGAGGAAGGTGGCTTCCTAGTTATATAGATTACTAATCAGTGCAAATTAATTTATTTGTTTGGTGACCAGTCTGTTCTAACTGTGCAGACCCACATTTACAGAAGCACTTAAAAGTAAAATATGACAAGATATCTTAAAAGCAAGACTAACTGAAAAAATCCAAGAATTAAAACTTTTGCATATATAAAAATTGCAGGAAAATTCAACATTAGTTGTTACAGAGCTCATCCTCGACTATTACAGATCTCAAAAATACCTTGGTGGTCTACTACACCTAAAATAGCCAGCAATAGTATTCACTTCAGGGGACTTCAAACATCCAGAAACAAAGTCAAATGTCAACATACTAACAACAGACGGTCCTAAATACTACTGAACATCTTTAGTCAAAAGAGCTCATCACAAATTGTTGATTGACTAACCAGAAATAAAAGCATATTTAAAACATGTTGCCTCCAATTGTTCTCAATGTCCTACTAACCCCCAGACATACTGGTACTGTTTAGTCATAGAATTGGTAGTCACAGACTGGAACACAGCTCCTCTTCTCTTGACAACCCTGAAGGTACCTATGCAGAGATAATGCTCGCAATGCAAGCAGACTGGGACTATGGTGCTAAATCACTACAGAAAGATCAACAAAAAGCTTTACATAATGTAGATAGCATTATTAAATGCTGAATACAAAATCCATTCAAGTTAAATGTAGTAAAAACAACAAATCATTATGTTCAAATTACAAACACAGTATACTATCCATCAGGAAATGTATCTTAAAACAATTTCAAAAGAATCCTAACTCAATACGCAAATCTTTTTAAAACAAATTACAGAGGAATTGCGGTGAAGTGATGAAATCAACAAATATTAGGTAAAGAAGCCAGTCTAGCATTTAAAACAAGGAGCAAGTGTGACATTTTTCTAATCTGTCAGTAAACTATACAAATAAAACTGAGAACTTAGCAGACTTATAATGTGTTAAAATCTGATCTTCAGTTAACAGACAACTTTTCAGCAGACTACAAAACATCCAAGCTTAGAAATATTACACACTCAACTACTAAATGTGATCTCCAACATATGAGATTAAATACTAAACAAGGGAAAAAAGTAAAAAGGCCAGATTCAGCCTTCATGGGATTTGAGAATATGTTCAACAGTTTCCTGCTGATAGATGTTGCAAGCAGGCTCAGTCTGGAAGTCTGTTGTGAAGCTGTGGCTGTCCAGTACATTATAGAAGCAGTCCATCTGACCTGAATAAAAGACCAAATCAGCCTAACTTACATTTTTCAGGATTTTTATAGTAGATATGTTGGCGTATCCTAAACTACATGAATCGTCATCCATTAACAAATGCAGGGCAATATAGGTTTCTTAGGGGAAGACCTGTTCTACTTAATCCGGTCCAGTTTTTGAAGAAATAACATTGGTACTGGATGAAAGGACTGACTACATACTGTATACTTGGATCTTGACACGTTATAAAGACATAGAAATATGCTCAACTCAATGTGACTAGTTTAGTTTAATGGGTAAATAACTTGCTTTAGAGGACAGCTCAAAAATGACAGTAACAAGTTATCTGTCTATGCCAATTGAGATATCCGGTGAGGTCCTTTGGGGTCAGTGCAGGGACTACTCTTACTTTTTTATTTACTCATATTTAATTATAAGAGGTACATTGTGGCTAGCAGCAATAAATAGGAGTCCTAACTCAGGTGGATGTAAAAGTTTCCATGGCATTTAATGCAAAGATTAGGAGATTTAATAGTAAATAATTAAAGTGGTGTTCAAGAAATTAAAAAGACAAATAACGCCATGGATGGATTAGATAGATGTTAAATTTCACATAATAACCAATATTTCAAACCTTAAACACAATCAAAAAGCAGAAGAAAAAATAAATATAAACCAGTCCTCTTCAATTTTACAAATCTAATGAAGCTCTTAGTATAACTTATAAATACATAAATTTTTCATCATGTCTTTTAAACTAAGCTAAACTAAGAGAATCTACACTTTATAATACAATGCACTGCATTTTCCACCCATATTTTTCAGATTATAAACATTACCATTCTACCATATTTATAATTCAAACTACAATATGCTACATAAAAACAACATAACATTTCTTTTGCAAGTTTTAATAAGCCTAATATTCCCAACGTTTCCTTCACCTTTATCCAAATTCTCTTAATATTTTTATTGTAAAATAAATTGTTGTTTTCCAGTCTGTACACACTTCTCACAGTCACACAACTTTTCTCCCACTGTATTCTACTTCATAGTTTTAAGTAAGTGCACTGATGAGATAATGTGAAAAAAAATACCAGAGTACCCCTGCTAAATAACCCTTTCTTCCTTTTACTGCATCATAAAACTCTGTCTTAAATGTCTTCTAGCTTTTTTCAACTAACACAGCTTAACTACTCTAACATATCACTTATGTCTATTTGACTACTAGTCCTCCCATGTCAGTTTCTACTTTTTTAATAAATTCCTTTATATTTATACAAATTTCATTCTCCATCCTCTTACTTCTGCTATACTTTTCTCATACATCCTACATCCTTTTATGTCTTAAAACAAAACTGAGAGATCACATTTTCATCCCATCTTCTAACCTTTTCTTTAAAAATCCCTACATAGATGCATAACAAATATGTGGAATAATGCACAATCTGTACATATTCACCAAATCTATATAGTACCCCTCTTAATGGGATTTAACCTGTAACTCCATAATACCATAAACACAGCGGTATAGAACTTTGGCTTCTACATTTAGTATACAACACATTACAGTTAAATAAGCTCCTATATGTAACAATACCATTTTAAATTATATCATTAAATCATGGGGCTTTTTGTACTCAAGCAATTATTGCAAATGATTAAAGATATGAGTTGTCAATAAGCTACTTCCTGTGGTCCAGGGTTTGATTGCCAAAACCTTCATTTACCTGTGGTATAACCTTAAGCAAGTAACTTAACTAGAAAGTGCTTTGGGGCAGTTGTGAATTTGCACCAGGGTCCTTAATGGTCTCTTGAATGGCATGCCTGGCAACTACTTATGGACCTTAGTCTTTTATCTACATTGGATAATTATTCCAAAATTCTACCACCTTCCTTGCCTTATCCAACACCTTCCTCCTCTCACGCTTCATTATCCTGTGCTCAGCATATTCTATATCTAATAAAATCTTCGTAACTAATACCACATCATATCATAAGCATATAAAAAATAATAGGCACCCTTATCATATACTCTCAATGTTTCATTATCAAATTTTACCTTAACTAATTTGATTCATCCAAAATACAAATAAGAATGGAATTATTAGGCATGTATGTTTGTATACCTCCTGTCCGTACGCATTCCTATATTAAGAAGAAACTCTTTATCCTTCTTTTTACTAACACTGTTTTATCTCTTCTTTTATTCATTTGTCCAGTAATTTATTCTCCTTTTTCTACTTCACTGTGCTCTTCTCTTCCAAAACTTCCAAACCCCTACTTTTCAAGCATTTTTTATGCAGCCCATCATTAACTACATTTTACACCATTTGTTCCCTAGCCACTCCTAATTCTGATCATATTGTGAAATCCCTTCTCCTCTCTCTCTAAGGATTAATTCTCTTGGCCTCCATGCCATGAAGACCCAAGGTAGTATCTATACTGACTATGGAAAAATGGTCAGGACACCTGCTGGATTGCATTATCCTTTGCAGTAAGCGAATGTGACTGCTGTTTAATTAGCATTTCATCCAAATAACAATTATCAACAGCAATCCTGTCAAAGTCTGCAAAAAAGTGCAGAGAAGTTAAATGCTAGTACTGCTGAGGTATTTTAGCAGTGAAGTGTAATGCTGTCTATTTTGTCAAAATCAAACTTTGTTACTGTTAAATAATGCAGTTTGTGTATTCCCTGACTTCCCCTCCCCAATTTTGTAACTAAAAGTTAGTGTTTAAACATAAAGAAGGTGTGAAGAACAAACATGCCACCCCCGTTTGGGCAGTGGAGAAGTGTAGCCCCCCCCCCCAAAAAAAAGCTCATTCCCCATTTGTGAAACCAGGTGCCTTTAGATATACAGCAATGTACTTCTCTGGCAACCTTTAAAACCGGGCTTGATGCCCAATTGAAATTTTCACCTAGGATGTATGGGAAAAATGTAATTAAAAGAGACAGTGTTACTCTCTTGTCAGTACTGAGTGATGTGGCTAAGTTTCTCAATAGCCTCCTTGGATGAAAGCTTAGTAACAGCCTAGGTTGTGCTGTTTTGCTGTCTGGAAATTATTTTAGTAGTAGCTATGAGTCCTAGTGTTTTAGATGTATATACACTTTTTTTTTTATCTAAGTGCTTGACTCTCTTTATGAAAGTCATTTAAAACACCTCTCAAATGTTTTCCATTGTTTAGGTTTTATCACTGTGTGATTCACGTAGGTAACACAAATCCCTTGTATTCATCATCTCTTTACTCTGGTTTGTTTGATTTCTGTTTCATACATCATTATGACTGAACTGTCAAGATCAGAAATGTCCTTTTCCATGACTCACACATAGGTTAACATTCTCGGTCAATATGTTATCCAAAACACAAACACATTCACAGACAAATACACACACACACACACACACACACACACACACACACACGCACGCACGCACGCACACACACACACACACTTCTTTTACAATATTTGACAATAATGTGCTCTACTTCCTTATAAATAAAAACCTTAAATAGGTTGCTTCCTATAATGGATATGATACCCTTTTTCAGATAAATATAACATTTTCTAAATGTTGCAGCTTTTCATAAATTAGTTTCCAGTTTTGTGGTCCTTTACTAACCTTCATCCATAATCAAATTCCAGACTTCGTTTCGACTTGTGGAAATTTCCTGTATCAAACAATTCTGTAAATAGCATTATTTTTTGCTCTAAAAAATACTTAACTCATTTCCTGTAAACTTTTAAATTATGTGAAGTCTTTTCAGAGTCTTTGCTTTCTTTAACTCAATTTTGTTCAAGCAATCAGCTTCTGTTCTGTTTCAAGTACCCCATTTAAAAAGGCTTATTATCAATATGCATCTATAAATCTAATTCAAGAAACAACATACTATATACTTTTGACTTTTATGCTAATTTTTCCACAGGCCCAGAGATCCTGGGGACAACTCACCTGTGGCCTCCCAGCTGAAGGAATGCTTACTACCTCTTCATGCTCGCACAGGGATTTTTTCATGGGGTTGGGGTAGTGGCTTCACCCTGTGGACCCCCATGTGCTCGGCAACCGGGTAAGTCAAAAGCACCACATGGTTCGAGGCCTGGTTGAGGTAGCTGTTGAGTGGGAAATGGAAAGGTGCCTACAACCCATTCATTGCCTTCTCCAGTGGGTGTAAGACTTTTTAACCCAGTCAGCTCCAACCATCAAGCCACTGGAGGCTTCTACCCCACTCAGCCATGGTCCCCCTCTCAAGGTCCACCAGAGAGGGGTATAATTGATGGGTAACAAACTGGGGTGTTACCTGCATGTCACATCTTCTTCACTCATGTGTCTGCCTGCCATCTATATGTCTTGCCATCAACCCCAAAGTCAGCTCACTATAGTGTTCCTGTCCATCTTGTCTGCATTTTATGTTTATATAACTTCCTTAACTTTTCCTCAAGCTTCTCTCCTAAAAACTGTACCTTTTCTTCTTCAACAATTTCCCTCTTATAAAAAAAAAAATTGGGAAACAAGGGTCTACCCCCCCACAAAACATAATACCCCTCCTCTCCCACCTCCTCCTGCACAATCCTGTTAGTATTTTTCTTCTGCGTGTCCCTTGTCTTGTCACCTCATTGTTTCCAGCTTTACTATCTTCACCCTTTCCAACCTTATAAAAACCCAATCAGGGTTTCTATATAAGGACACCAAGTGAACAGCTAAAACCTTACAGTGGTTTGTGTTAGACAGTATGGCTCAGTGCAGCAGCACAGATGCCAGCAGAAGATATCAAGAGATCCATGCAGGCTCATACCCACAGTTGCCTAGTGAAAAAAACACATACAGCTTCTATTGCACATAATTACAGTAGGTTTTACCCATTTTTACTCATAAAAATGTGCAAATCTGCTGTGGCATTTCATCATAGGGCCAAAATTTTATGAAATCAGCACGGTTTGTCCAGACTCTCTTGATTTCCATACATATGCAGTGCTGTTTTTTTATCATTGCCATTGCTCATGTGAACTGTAGGACTATGAATGCCATCCTTAGTCTTATGTTCTACATGGCTGAACATTTGGGGTGCTCAGTTGCAGACCTATACATACAGTCCACTCCAGTGGCAGATTAAGTGTAGTTTGGGCCTGGATGGTTTTCAAACCATGGGACCACCACAGTCCCCAAAATACAACACATGCTTTCTTATTTTTTTTTTTATGGATAGATGCATAGATATCTCATTTGGATTCACCTTCCTGATTATTTTAAATGCCTACTTACCCAACGGATGGATTTAAATTATATGTATCGTTTAGTAAAATAGCATTTAAGGGTGCTTTAAACGTATAGCCTTGAGCATTTTTTCAGCAAGACTGACAGCAGACAGCTTTATGTTGTGGATAATTAAACATAAGACAGCAGCAAATAAATGGAATATATCAGGACTGATGTTACACTTTCATGCTTTATAACACTGAGAAATTAACTTCCCATATTCAATACCCCTTTAATGCAGTGGTTAGGTGATGGTACTAGTGTTAACCTTTTACAACATTGGCATCCTTGTTGCTTCCTCAAGAAAGATTGTCTAACTGTAAGAAAAAAGGTAAGATAAGAAAGTAGAAATAAATAAGTTTATGCTGCCTGATACAATTATACCAGTACATATCTTCTGAATGAGATGCACTGGTAGAGAGCAGCCAATATAAGTAGCAAATTATATAGGCATCTGCGATACACAGTTTCACATTTGTTTTCTGTGAAATACAGCATGTATTTTTCATGTACCCTTTATACTTACTTGTGTCATCAAACCTTACAATAAACACCATGCAGGAATACTGTTACCTTTTAAAGTAATCTAGCCAGCAATTATAAAAATGTCATTATTTTTATATTTTTAGATTTGCCTGTCCATTGACTACAAATATCAACAAACTACAAGCAGATAAACATCAATCCCACATCACAATTTTTCATTTTAATGTGCTTTTTCACTCCAGGCCTTCTCTATATTCTACCTGTAACCCCTAAAAGCCTTTTAACTTTTCAATGGAATTTTAAGGTTTGTACAATTATTTCACAAAGTTACAGAAAACTCTCTACTCATCTCAATGATGTTACACAGGTCACTGAGATAATTGCAGGTTCTGAAGGTAAATAAAAGTAATCCTTAACACTCCCCTAAAAATTTTAAAGCCTGTCTAAACAAGATCTGCTGTGATTATGAAGACATGGATGTCTGCAGCAAGTAGACTGATTTACAGAAGGATGAGCGACTACTGCTAAGATGTAGTTTGAATAGAAAATAATGTTCACAGTACACATAATTAAAAATAAAAAAATGAAGTCACTTACCACTCCTAGTCTCTCACAGCACGCTTACTTCACTGTGTCATGCTCTCTGCATGCTACAATATAGTAACTGCATCATACTCTCCGCGGGTTGGCCATCCTTACCATTTAACAGTACTTTTCCTCTGCTTGCCCCAGATGGCTCAAGCCTTAATAGTCCTGGGCATGATTCCCACCACTAGAGAACAAAGGGTGTCAAGTCCAAAAACAGAAAGTATGATGCTCATCATACCAAGGGGAAAATGATATAGAAAAAAAAATCACAGAGCTTATTTAATGTCATCTAAGGTATATAAATGGAACAGAACTGCTTCAAGTGTATGCGGACATAAATGCAACCAAAATGGAGAATGGCCCCAAAAGTACATATTTGTGGACACAAGAAGCAATAACCATGTTATCTGTTCGTCAGTTCAGTCCATCTCCACTGACAAACAAACCATTTAATCAAAACTGGCTAGATTTCCATGAGTATTTTACTGTGGATGACATCATATTAAATAAGGAAGTAATGGAGTAGTCCCCACACTCCTAAACCCTCATGGAGGAGACGTTCCCTGTGCTTCCTTGCTTAATATGACATCCCCCAATAAAGGGTACCATAGCTAATCAACCAACAAGAATATTATTTTCAGTGGATCAGCAAATATAGTTTCTAGGTCATATCCAAAGACCATGATCGGCATTGCTTATTGGAAATCTACTTTTATTCAGATAAATTTCAAGTTCAGAACAGTAGAATATGTTACCTGAGACATATTAGCATGAATATAAAACTTGATTAACAAGGGTAGCATAGGACGAAAAGAGATGACAGCAAAACTACACTATACCTTAGCAGTATCGTTGAAAGGCGGCCCTGGAGAAGCTATGCTGATCTGCTGTGGAAAACAATGGATGTCGTTTTATTCCTCCATAACAATAAAATAATATGTATGTATATACATATAGTTGTCTGTACATTTGAACTCCTGCTATTAAAGGGTGGGAAAGACAGCCTTCACATCCAGAAAATTCCTTCAGATTTTTTTCTGCTTTTTGACAACAGTGAAAACTTCAAGAAAAATCTAGCCAAGCAAGAGTTTTCACTATGTGATACCTTAAACTTCCTGTGATAGAGAGATATGTGATACATGCAAATGACAGCAAGTGTTTCAGTTACATGGCTTCTGAACATCTATGACTTTTTAGTTATTCTTTTTTTAAGTTTTTGTGTATACATTCAGGCCAACAAAGCCAAACCTCACTAGCTGTGGGCATGCATGTTTTAGCCTTCATATGACCTCATCAGCACAGCATAAGTGAAGCATTTGGTTATACTTCAGAAACACAAGGTCTTTACACCTAGCTGATGTCTATAAACATTAATGCGTCTGCAATATATCCCAAATAAAATACAAACCAAAAAGTAAAAATGTCACAAACAGACATACAAGTTTGTAAAACCTACAAGAAAAACATAGCCAAGCTAGAGTTTTTACAGTGTGATGGCGTAAACCTCCTATAATAGAAGCCCATGGGATATATGCAAATCACCCCTTAAGGACATCAATTGTTTCAGCTATATGGCTTCTGAATGTCCATGACTTTTTTACTTTTTATTTTTAAGTCTTCCTAGGTATGACACACCCAGTCCACTAAATATGTCACAACTGCAAGACATACCAGGAGCCAGAAAAGCACTGCAATGAAGTCTTAATCTTCTCTGTGATTCTATAAACAGGATCTACATAGGAATGACGAAAGATGGTAAAAGAGCCTTCTCAACAATGAAGCCAGAGAAAAATAACTTGTTCTTATTCAGAGATGTCTGAGTGGCAAACAGAAACCAATCACTACTGGTTCGTGTATTTAACAGACAATGGATAAAAACACACTGAGACTTGCAGTAACATACATGCTGTATAGAGATGGCTTGAAAAACATAAAAATAGCCGGACATGTTCAAAGATACTGTGTTTGTATGTGTGTACAGAATGCAAAACATATGGTGGTCTGGCTGCTTGCACCATCAGATGCTTGTACTATCAGATACACAACTCAAGGACCTGCTGGAGGCATAAATAGGACCTGCTGGAGAGACAGATACATCTCTCAGAGGTTGCACTCCTCTGGAATAGGCTTCCAATCCATGTCAAGCAGAACACCTCTATGACTCTGTTTAAACACAACCTGGATGACTGGATGGGAAATGGGAAATTTCTGCCGGTGATCTCCCCTGCTTCTCGCCTGGACATTGGTAAACCTTGCTACAAAAATCTTGGGCATAGACGACACCTATTATCTAGTATTATATTGCGATCTTACGGCTAGACTTGTAAAGACCCTCGGGGCAATAGCCCAGTTTATCCAATGAACCTATGAACCTATAAGGAATGCATTGTGTATGTTCCAGTAGAGGTACACATATAGCATCCCGGCCAGTAGGTCATTATACCAGGCACATCAGTATGCTCTGAATGTTGTGACACACAGAACACTGTACATACAGGCAAGCTGCAGATGCGGTTTCTGCTGGGGAGTAAAATACATAATGGTGACCTTACATAACCTACCCTGTCTTACCATAGCTGACCTGCAAGCCCTTAGCTGTCACTTATCCAGTAAATAATGGGACAGAAAACACAACCTACCAAGGAAAAAGTGGTGCAGATTTCATATGCACTCATTCTAGCCTGGAAGCTGTTGTGTACCTATTAATATAATACCAAAATGAAACTGTGCAAACTGTAATCCATGACTGTGCTGCATAGAGGAAGAACAGAAACATTTAGGAACACATCTGCAGAGCCACCATCATGTCCAGCATCAATAATATACCAACTGACCACTATGGTAGCAGGTGTGAACCCAGCATCCGTACACCCTTATGACTAAATTATCACATACATTTACAGAAGTTCCATATATGTGTAATGCAGCGTATGCCACTGTAACTACTGTAGCAAAACACAACAAATATGACTATGGAAATATGTATCTATGAAACGTAACCTGGTATATATAGGAGTAATACTAGTCAAGTAATCACGGGGACCACAAGAAGTCTAGTCTTATACACCCTTATATGGATACACTTAAAATTTATTTCCACCATTTATAAGTACTTAATAGTATCCAGCTCCCAAATCAAGCAGGCCCATACATAATAACCCTGGTGTAAGGAAAAGTTTTCTTTACCCATCCAGTCAGCATGATTAGTCTTAAAGTCAGAGCTCAGAGAGTAGTATTTACTTGGCCTGTACTAGTAACTTATCCCAAAGGCTGGGAATTCATTAGTAAAGAACCTGTACCTCTAATGAGTTTTGTTCATTTGTCAGTGTAAATTTAGGTCCCTAGTTTGGATATTTGTAATGACACTGGCTTTGAGAGGAAATAGAAGGTCAAATAGGATTGAGTCTTTCATGGCTGGACACGTGCCATCTTGAAGCAGCTGGATGATTACTGATCATAAGCAGAGGTAATCTAATCTATCAGGACAGTTGAAGGATTTAAAGCATTACATTTATTTGTTTAAAGTCATAGGAGCCTTTCCAGGTGAACAATATGCTTGGTTTGTGCATATCAAGTGCAGCATTGTATTCAATGATGGCTCTGAAAGGAAGATTACAGAGCAAAAAATTAGTTCTTTTCATCTTGAAGAAATTAATTGGAAATTAACTGAGCCAGACGGAACGATTTTCTAACTATGGTGGAAACAATGTTCTAATTAGACACAGCTGTCCACATAACTACCCAGGTATCTTGTGAACATATCTGTTTGAAGTCACTTATAACATACACGGTGACAACAGCTTTGTTTGATGAATGCTATTGAGCTGTTTTTTTCTGAATTTAGCTTGAGACAGGTATGTACATACTCTGGCCCTTTTTAGAGCTGTTCATTATCAGTAGATAGCAGATAATAGTGCCCAGTATAAAGTTATTAGAAAACTTGTTAAAGCACACTAAAGGGATACTAGGTTGGATGTCTTCAAAATAAATGTCAAACAGTAAAGGGTCCAACACTGATCTCTGGAATACCCACCTAGTTGCTATTCTATGTCCAAAGAGGGTACCAGCAACTTTCACTATTAGGGATCTGTTGGATAGCCGGTATGCAATCCAGTGGACAACACAGGGATTTACATTATGTTTGTCTAACTTTTCAATAATATCATCATAGGGATGCTGTCAAAAGCCTTGGGCAGGTCACGATAAACAGCATGCACATTGTAACCACTGTCCATAGCCTCTGTAAACTTTTTAAATAAGTTTACTAGGTTCCGGAGACAGGACTTATGCTTCACAAATCCACACTGAGTCAACATTAGTTAAATTGTATAAGTCTGCATCGTTCTATGGCTTTGCTTATAGAGCTGGTGAGGTTGATGGGCCTATAATTACCTGGGTTTGTATAGGGGCTACCTTGTGCAGAAGAGTCACTGTGGCTATTCTCCAGGCATCACAGATAATCCCTATGGATATGCTGAGGCTGAACAGTTTAAGTAGAGGCTCGAACAGTGCACACGTGGTGCTGATGAGAATACAAGTTGGTATGTTATGTGGTCCCACAGAAAAATTATTTTTGTCTTTGATAGGAATTCTAAGACTTGTTCCGAGGTGATTACAGGGGAAAACTAAATTTTCAGGGAAAGTGGTTGCAATATTGTGGGTATGTGCTGGGAAGTTAGCACTAAACTAGTCTGCTAATATAGTATCAATATCCTTTTGACTGGAATGTGCAGTATCATTATAGATGAGCCCAGTGCACTGCTGAACACTTTCTTTAATTTCCTGACATAACTGAAGATAGATTTGTAGTTTTCTTTGGTATGTGTAGTGACCCTAAGTTCTTACTCTGCTTTATGTTTTCCAATAGCATTTTTAAGGTCTTTGCTGGGATGTTTCAGTGTGGTCTTTAGGTACAAGAATGGGGATTTCTTACAACTATTGGTTATTTTCCTTTGTTTTATGCAGTTTATTAGTACTGGAGTTCCATTGGAAAATTTTATTTGTAGATTTAGCATTATATTTAGAGTGTAGGTATGGACATTTCTATTTGCATGCTGGCAAACACTGAAGGTGAAGGTAGCAGCTCAGCTTGATCCATTTGCAAGCGATTGATGTGATTTTACACAAGTTATCTACAAGCTCAAGTAGGTTTGCTTTGGAGAAGTCCCTAAAGGTGGTCTCATTTTGCAGTGGGAGACATCATTATATCTGACAGAGAGGGTTTTATGATCTGATTTAATCAAATTGAGGAGATGCATGATGGGGTACATGCAGGGCTAGGTTGATAAGGATCAGGTCAAGGATATCAAAGCCTCTAGTGGGTAGTTTTATAATGTGCTCTAGTAAAGTGGTATCAACAAAGCCTAGCTGACATTAAACACATCCAGTTTTAGAGACAAACTTATGCCATTTGGTGCTTGGGTAATTGAAGTCCCATAGCTAGAAATTAGATGGTACAGTGGTGCAGCGGTTGCACTGTTGCCTCACAGCAAGAGGTTCTCAGGTTTGATTCTTGGCTGGGGAGCCTTCTGTGCAGAGTCTGCATGCCCTCCTTGCATCTGTGTGGTTTCCTTCTTGTGCTCTGGTTTCCACCCATGTTACAAAGAAATGCATCTGGAGCATTTCTCCCCAGGCCTCCTCTGAAAATTGGCTTTGTTCCAAGTCAGACTTTCCCAGTAAACAAATGTTAAATATAATAAATAAATAAATACAGTCATACATTTAACCAGTCAGTGGTATTAAGGTAATTTCCATGATCTTTGTGGGACAGTGATAGGGATATGTATCTAGCAATGAAATAATAGTTGGATTTGTTAATGTAATCTAGAGCTCCTGGAGCTCAAAATTAGAGTTACGAGTAATTTGATGTGAGGTTATTGTGTTTCTGACCAAACAAATGCTCTCCTGCAGTTACCCAAGGACATGAGGTTATGATCAGTGCTAATCCCTGGTACAGAGTAAGTGCTGTCATTGCACTGAAACCAAGTCTCATTAACAACATAGACATGAATGTGTCTGAGTTGTACAAGGGCCTCTGTTTCCGTTTACACTTCTAATACTGAGTAGTGCCAACAGTGTTGTCAGAATTTAAGTTTGAGTTTGCTGTGCAAGAATGCTCAATAGGGATGCTGTGCCTTAAGAACAAACTCCACAGGAGCAGCATAGACTTTAACCAGTATGCAGAAGCCCTGCTATTAGAAGTGCAAGTCATCCCTGCAGAACAGGATATCTTATCTACCATCTCATCCAGGGCCAACACACCCCAATTCCCATTAGAATGATAGCTACATAGCCAAATGTTAAAGCCAATTATCTTGTCTTGGTATCTGGGCATTATCCTTGGTGAAGGCAAACTAGTACTCAAGACCAGAGTCTTTCCTGCCTCTAACATGTGCAAGTTCCATCAAGTTTCTCTGCTTGCCTCTCTGGGTGGAGCACTTCAAGTCATTCACTCCCATATGGGCCACTGCCAGGTTGTAGTTATACTTGTTTGGTTTAAGGGATAATAGAGCCCTTGTGATATCATGGATCCTGCCACATATTTCTCAACTGTACCTAATTTCCAGGGACATCTCTGATCTTGACTCAAATGTTAGGTCTGTCCCTCTTAAAACTAGTGGCAGATTACACTTAATAATGATAGTAATTAGAGTTATAGACTTTTTTTAATTCAGAAAATGTATATTAATTCACATTCTCTTATTCTGCCAATGTTTCAAGTTGAAATTGTTAATATTTCAAAAGTGTTCATGATTGTCCCTCATTATTTCTGGATTTGTCCCTGATTCAGTTGAGATTTGTCCCTGATTGGTTGAGAGCTATGGATCCTGGTACCAGACAAGCAACCTGGACTATGGTTAAAGAAGGGGAAACTCCCACCCTCATATACCTAATTAAGAAATTCTGACTAAAACACAGTTGAAAGGAAGTAAAGGGTCCACTTGGAGGAGGTTGTTTGCACTGAAACAGTTGTACAACAGGGCAAAATATACACCTAGTTGTGTACACCCCTAAACTGAGAAAGAGAAGTCACTGTGGGGCAGGGATACAGAGTAGCATTTTTGCCCTGCTGGTATGTAGGTATACTGTCTTGCAAATACGGAATGTCCCCGAGTCTGACTGCAGACTTCATATGTGCACACACAAACACACACACACACACACACACACACACACACACACACACACACACACACGCACATGTGCATAGTGGGTAATTAGATAATATACACCAGCACATCTAGGTGTGTGCTGAACATACTACAGACAATGGTAAGCATAGTATGCACAAATGGAATGACAAATTCCAAAATAGTCTGCATTTTTCAAGCATACTTTCACCACTCCTGTGCACATTTGATTTACAACTGATCATTTACTAAAGCACTCAGTGCTTGTTTATGTACTGCCGTCATTGCCAAACTCCATCAGCAGTGCAAGCTGTTTACATGAGGCATACTGCATGATGCAGGGCCTGTCTGCTGTGCACACACATATGGATTTACATACATCTCTAAAATTATCTATAGGTATTCTTAAACTGTTTGTTTTACATCTGTATGTGTCTGTGAATGTGATGCTGGTGCCACACTCCAGCAGCAGAGCATGCTGTTTACAGGCTGCTGGGGCATAATGTTGTATGCATGCACATATGGATTTACATGTGTGTCTAAAATGATCTATAGGTATTCAACTGTAGGTTTTACAACTGTGTGAACCCTTGTGTGTGATGGCAGTTTCTGCAGTGTATGCAGCAACACTTCTACTTCCAGTGCAAACGGGTGGCTTCATGATGCTGCAGTGTTTAATGGCAGGTAAGCACTTCAATATGGATACCTCTAAATTGTGATACCACATTTATTCATGCAGTGTTGTTCACATGTGTATGTACTGTGCACAGTCTACAGCCTTGGTGCACAGTAACATACCGCTTCTACCTCTTGGCCTTCTTATGCTCTGAATCACATATGGCTATTTTTCAAGGTTTTTCTTCTTCCCAAGTCCCTTGTAAGTGTACTTGTTTACATATTCTGCTTATAGACGTAAATATTTTATGCATCTTTCAGTGTTATCAAAAGTGTGTGACAAAAAATGTCAAATAGTACAGTTATCAGTATCATTCCAAAAGATTTTCATAAAGAAACCAATTGAAAACCAGTCTATATTTAATGAAACACACTATGCAAACCAGTATCCATGAAGGGATAGCTCACCAAACTCAGTTTAATGCACTGATGATAGAATAGACAAACCAGTACTAATGAAAGCATGAGGACTTCACTCTCCACAAAGAGAGAAGAGTGACCATGTGTTGTCAAGGGTGTAGCCAGGCATATGCCACATAAGCCATACTGTACACCTTTGTTTGGAGTTATCTTTTTACACAATGAGATGTGCTAGAAATTAAATGTTAAGAAAATCCTGGAATGTTTACTCTACTTTTATTTTATTATTTTATAGAATTTGTTAAATGTTTTCCAAAATGCCAAGCTAGCTATTTTTAACCCTACCATTTTTTTCAGCCCTGAAGAGGTCTGCAGTCTGGAAATGAGGAGCGCTATATTCAGAAACTTGGCGTAGAAATTCAAAAATCCTGGCTTGTCTCCAGTGCAGAGGTTTTTGATAAACGTAATGTTTCTATTACCAAACAGTATGTACAAGTACAATAAGACCAGGTGACAGTCAGGTGGGAGCCAAAGAAGCACTGCAGACCTTGAAGTAGAAATCCTGTTAGACAACGACTTTCCCAGGTGCACCAAGACAGGGCAGTGGTGCATGTAAATATAGTGTGTCATGCACCTGAAGCCAACAAGTTCCAGGCTGATTCCTGAAGTTATGCTAGTGACAAAGTGCCTTGTGACATTCAGACAGTGAGATGGGAGGAAAAAAATACACTGGATTTAAATGTGAAATTATGCTAACCCTTGCAGAAATCAAGTGAGAAGTGAAAGTAGTCATAATAGTATTTCCCAATACAACACATCTGTTAGAAACTGTTTTTGTTATATGACTATTTATGATTATAACTTTGTGCAAGTAAAAGAGAAATGGGTAAAAATGTAGACCACCCACATAGTAGGGCGGAGGTCTCTCCAATGCAGTCTTTGTTAACTGCATATGCTTCTTCTCATGATGCAGCATAATGTCAAGGAAGGTGCGTGCATACTGACAGACACACATATAGATAAATTGATCTATTATCTGCCTATGTCTATATGCTGTAGCAGTACAGTGTGGTGTGTCTCAGCAAATGATGCATCAAAACTAATGCTTTGTAAACAAATTGCAAATAGTATTGTGTTATGATATGTTATAAAGGACATCTTAAGAGTAATATTTTAAGTATGAGTGCACAGAAAATGTTGCATTTACCCTGTAGAAGGCAAGTAGAGAGGTTCCTTTAAATACTGTTGGTAATGTAATGTATATAAAAAATGTTGTGGTCCTTAAGAGGGTGGCACAATGGTGTAATGGTAAGTATTGTTGCCTTAAAGCAAGTGGTTCTCTGGCTCTCTCACGTCTGAAGTTCTTTCTGTTCGGAGTCTTGTACAGAGTATTAATGGTGGTGTGTGACAGAAGGACATCAAAGAAGCTGAAAAGTAAGGTGTGCAATCAGTGGTGCCACCAATACTACTGTATGGTACATAAACCTGGGCAGTTTAAGAAGCTAGAAGTGATGGAGATGTAATATCAAAGATGGGTAGTAAGATGCACACTGTGGGAGAGATGAAGAATTGTGGCCATCAGAACAAAAGTTAAGTAGCTCTGAATACAGAGAAGGTAAGAGAAAACAGATTACAGTAGTTGGGCACATGCAGGAAAGCAGAAGACAATCTGGTGAAGAAGAAATGGGACCAACAGGATGAAAGTAAGAGGAAACGAGAGGGGTTCAGCAAAGATATGGATGGAGTGGGTGAGAGAGAAGGCCTGTGACAGTAAGGTATGACTGTCAAAGAAGGTTAGGAGTGTGGCATTGAACTGAAACAGATGCCGACAGTTGATCCAACATCCCAACATGATGTAGAAAACGTGCAAAAAAGAGGTTGATGATAATATCAAGCCTCTCCTCAATCAGATATGGGCGTCCATCATCCAGGCAGTCTTGAGGGCACTCTATGATCTTGCTGTCATTCTGCCAATGACGGATTTCCTCATTTTGCCTTCTGTTTTAATAAATACCTATTTTATGGAAAAAGTACTTCTGCTGCCTTGTTTTAATACCACATTGGTGGTTACAGTGGGAAAATTTGGCACACAATTTTCTGTCACAACAAGGATCTTGAGTTAATCTTTTGCAGGTTGAAACTTGGAAAACAAATTTCTCACAAGTGAAGAGACAGCAACAGTGTAGGGTGGGGTAAGGGTTTTTGTGATGGCATACACCCATGTTGTGTCAAATTGACAAAAGAACAAGTGTTGCAAACTACTGCTTCCACAGCCAAAGAGGCAGTGGCAGTTACCAAACTTGTGGCCATGCTGAAGACAGCTCCTCCTCCTAAACTACTAAACAGGGAGGAAAACCTTGAGGCATGCTTTGTGATCTTCAAATGGTATGCCCACCAGGATGGTGAGGCTAAAATGATTGTGCTACAAGCCTCTCAGACCAGCTAAGAACATTTAAAGACCTTCATGGATATGGAAAGGATTGAATATTAAGACTTCAATAAGGAAAAGAAAAGTCCTTTTAGCTCAAGCTGCTGATTACTATGAGAGACGAGCTCAAAAGTTTCACCAATGGACATTTTCTCCTTAAAAAAATCATAAGATCTGAATTATGAAATTTAAAGCATATACTTAAATTATGGTTAGAACTAGATGGTCAACACACCAACCATAGTGAGAGAAATACTAGCCTTTAATAAATTTAAAAGGTCTTTGCCTGCTACTTTAACAAAGTGGGTAATTCAAATTGGTCATAAGGATGCTAAGCATTATGTTTAACTGAAAGAAACTATCATGCAAATCATGCAAAGAAACTATATTTGAAAATGGGCAATCCAAATCTATAGTAAGTCTGTGTCACAGTCTGGTAAGGTGTCAGCTGTAAACAAGCACACAGTTTTAAAAGTGGAACAAGGGATCACACATATTTGGTGCAGCGGTAGCATTTTCGCCTCACAGCAAGAGGTTCTCCAGTTTGATTCTCAGCTGGACCGCCTTCTGTGTGGAGTCTGCATGTCCTCCCCACGGTCGAGTGGCATTCAAAAGACATGCATGAATGGGCGTGCCTTCGTTGAAGGCTGGGCATCAGGCTGGCACCTCGGCACCATAAAAATCAACTGCCAATCATTAGCAAACTGGAGTTCCACTGTGGCGACCCCTAACCGGGAAAAGCCGAAAGAAAAACAACTAACAATATTTATTCTGCCTGTGAAAACTGTAATCATTGAGAAGCATGATACTTATGATGCTGAGTTTAGGAAATGCAATAAATTGTCTGCCAGAATAACTGAATCAGCCTTCTGCACAGAGCTATAAGGGCTACTATACTAGGGCAGTACTGTCATGCATGTAAAGGAACAGTCATTACTAAGAAAGCAATTGAAGTAGTCCATATTCATGGAAAAGAAACAATAGCCCATGAATCAACTAAAAATAGAACTGTGTTTGGAAGTGTAGTTCTTATCCTCTTCTTGTAGTTTAAACACATATAATAATAGGAAAAGACTTTCCCCATGTTAAAGACTTGGGGAGCCAATTTAAAGGTTATCCCTTTGACAGACCACCTTATCGGTGTGGAGCAAGAAAACAACAAATGAATAAGCCTACAGATACACCTCTGCTTAACCAAAGAAGGTAGTGAATCCAGTAGACCAAGGTGTTGTGTTACAAAGCCCAAAAGGTACAAATCTTGGGCTAAGCATAAAAAGAGTGAGAGGACCCTATGTTATTTCCAAAAATATGTCACCACACACCTATGGCAGAGCAGTCTTCAACAAAAGAACCAGTAAGAGGAAGAGAGCTGTATGGTAAAATACTGCAACCTGGAAGTTTTTGTAAAGCAGTGAGTAGAAGTGCCACTGCAGGCTGAAAGTGTTACAGAGCAGAGAATAAAAATTACTACCAGAAGTGAAGGAATCATTCAGTGAAAGGGTATAGTCCATGTGCATGAAATCAGATGATGTAGAAAATGCATAAAATGAGCAGAAGTCCAAACTCTCTGTCAAACTAAAACAGAAAACCCCAGAAATAGAGACTTTTTACTAGCTTGTAAGATTTGAGAAGGAGAAATGCAACAGTAAGAAATACTTTACTATGATAGTTGTAGAGGAATTAGCAGTACCTGGTCAAAGTTCTAAAAAGGGAAAGGCAACAGGTATCTGAAAGAAAGGGAAAAAAGCAAAACTGAAGATAAACCCTTTTACACATGGAAGGTTTCCTAAGGAAAAAAGAGAAAGCCAATAGTAGTATATAATGAGATGCAGAGTCCCAGTAATACTCCTACTGAGTTAAAATACATAATGCTCAAAACAGAAGGAGGGCTCTATGTAATATTTTCATAAAGAAAAGGAACTAAAAATGAATAAAGTAGAGAAAACAATTGATACTAAAGAGCACTTACCTTTCTTAGGGAAGAGTCAGACATTGAGACTCCTGCTCTGTGTTGCAGGACAGAATGCAGTGCATGCTACCTCGTGACAAATTGACCCTGAAGAAACTCCAGAGCTCCCTGACCTCCAGGTAAGCTGAACAGACTGTAAACGGACACTGACATTTTGAACAGGGTAAGGAAAAATATAGCTCGGTTTCTGAAGTAAGTAGTTTTAGTTACAAAATCTCAACTGTTAGTACCCAAACCATTCAGAAACCCAATGATTAGGCTAGCATACAAGAACGGAGAAGACTAAAGAACATACTCTAGTAAGATTTACTGGCCAAGAGTAATGAAAGAAGTTGAAAGGTTCTGTAATAGATGCCCTGAAAGCCAAAAGACAGTCTCTCATACAAACTTTAAAAATTCATTATTCCAATGACTATTACAGGGATGTCACTTGAATGTATTTTTGTGTACATTGTTGGGCCGTTTATAATATCTAGCAATGGATTTAAATTAGTTTTGGTTATTGTGGGTTATGTAATTAAGAACACTGAAGCTATTCCCCCATGTAGGACTAATGCTAAATTTGTTATCAGGCACTTGGGAGTTAGTGTTATTATTTTGTAGAGTAGGGATACCAAAGGAAATACTCAATGACCAGGGCAGTCAATTTATGTGCATACTAAATCATCAACTGTGCCAATACTTTAATGTCAAGCAATTAAAAATCTGCATACCATCCATCCCTGATAAATGGTTTAGTATATTCCTTGAAAAAGTCTCTGATTCACCAGAGACGAAAGCGCTTGGAATACTGTTTATACCTTTTGGATTTTTATGTGACTATGCCTTTCGTGTGTTTTATTGAATAAATTCCTGGATAAACTGTGAGTCGGCTTTTGAACCTGAACCCACTGCTGCTGTTTTTGTCATCTGGTTTAGTATATTGTTGTAAGTGAATATTAACAGTCACTGAATATGTTGAAAACTGAAACACATTTATGGGACACCTCATGGCTGCCATTAAAGACGTACTACAAGCCGCAATATGGATCAGTTCTTTTAAGTTATTATATAGCAGGTGCCCTTATGGACAGTTAGACACTGCCAGAGAAACTTGGGAAGAAGAGAAAACCTCATTTAAAGTTTCATAGAACACCAAACTATCTTACAAGATAGGTGAAAAAGGGTGATACTGATAGTTCAGGAACACATGGAAGGAATACACAGCAAGGGAGATATAAAAAGAATGTAAGGTCCAGGGAATTAAAGAGATTTACCAATACCCTGTAACAACAGCTGTTAATTCTGGTTCTCTCAGCAGAAAGCAAGTATTTGGCTAAATGGCAGGATACATCTCTAGTGTAAAAAAAGTAATAATAATAATTAGAGGATTATGATCAGGTTCATAGATTAGTACTAGGCTAACTGCCGTTGCGAGCCATTTTAAGCCTAACCAATTAAACCTTCAGAGACTCAAACCCTGCACCTTGTGTTTGTAAGGCAAACACCTTAACCATTAGGCCAGACAGCTGTGATGGCAATCATAACCTGCTTATTATGTGTTTGAGACATGGATGCCAAGAAATCTACCTAAAGAGTGAAGCTTGAGAGGAGAATCTTGGCATCCATGTCGGGAGCACATCATATTAGGTTATGATTGCAGATACAATCATAATTCTTTGTAGTGTATGGAGCTTTACGTGCTCTATGTACTAGTAATTATAATAAAATAAAAATACACAGTGTTTGTACTTATACTTCACTATAAGCTTCACAAACAGTCCAGGATTAAATCCATAAATAGACGTTTATTGAAACCAACAGTTTAGCCCTTTCATCCCTCCATCTAAGCTCTAGGACATCATCAGAACTTAATGAAAGGAAAGAAAGTGAGGTCACCATTATATACAAAATCTTAATGAGTAAATTGTTTGAATACCCTATAAATAGTTAATACAATTAACTTAAAATAACAATATAACACTCATTTAAAACATAAAAACTTTTGAAGTGTATATAAAATAAATTGAAAACATTGAATTATAAAACTCTTTAAACATTAAAGCTTAAAATATCTTCTTTTTAACACTGGTAATAATGGAAAATACTCATTTAAACCTGGTACATTTGTAGCATATAATCTCACTATCCAATAAAGTTCTTTTAAATCAATGTTAAGTTCCCACCACCCCCCTCTTGGGCTGATGGGCACAATTTCCAAATTCCCAAACTTGAAGCTGGTAAAGCCCTGACATACTAGGGTGTGTTTATACAGTGCATTGTTAGTATTGCACCTGGACATAGTGTATAAATGCTCGTATATTCTGCGTTTTAAGGCTCTTTCTGTTTTTCCTACATAATAATGTCTGTACATCTGGCAGATCGCTATGTAGACTAAGCCCTTAGTATAACAGCTCCCTTTTTGTAATTTAATAGTATGTGTTCTCCTTTCAATTTGTATCTCGTCATTATAAATTACATAGGGACACTGTTTACATGTTCCACATCTGTATGTGCCTTTCCTCTCTATAGGCTTCTGTGGGATATTGTGCTCAATATAATACTTAATGTTTTTACCTGTTTTATGTACAAATTGTGGACCTTGTCCTACCAGGCTAAATATTTCTGTGTTGCCCCTGAATATATTCCAATTTTTCTTAACGATGGACTTTATAGTGGATTCCCCTTCACCAAAGGGGATAACCATAATTAAACTAAAACGAAAACCGTGTGGTGCAGAACTGATGTTCGATGTAACAGTACCATTACATAGAAGGGATTTGTATTTAGTACCCCATAAGTCCACAATACTTTTAGTGATTTGAATAAGTAGCGTTTCTGGATATCCTCTATTTTTGAACATACTAGTGATACTATCAACTTCTTGCAAAAATAATTCCTTAGTTGAACACATTCTTGCAGCCCTAATAAGTTGGCCTCTATATATGTTTTTCTTTTGATAAAGTGGGTGACAACTATGAAAATCTAAATAGGCATTCGAAAAGTAGATTTTCTAAAAATAGTGGATTTGAAAATCCTTTTTTCTTTGTCCTTTGAAATTAACACATACAGAAAGTTCATACCGTTTAAGGAATGTTCAGAAGTGAAATTGAAGAATGTTGAAATTTCGTTAATATATTTAACAAACTCCTTGGCCCTGTGTTCGTTAGTTTTCCAAATGATAAAAATATCATCCAAATAATGAAAATAACTAAACCATTCATCTTTGTATGGACTGGTAAATATACGTTTCTTTTCCCAAGCAAATAAAACTAAGTTGGCGTAGATGGGGGCACATGTGGCCCCTATAGCTACACCTTGAACTTGCTTATAATATTCACCTTCAAACATAAAATAATTACTGGATAAAATGTATTAATCATGGTATTATTTAAGGTGGTTAAGGTTCTAATAGCGTCGTGAAAAAGTTCTAACCCTTCACGTTGTGGGATTGTAGTAAATAAGTCCATAACATCCACTGTGCTCAAAACACCTTTATCAGTGTACCACTCATTTTTAAATTTCGCCAAGAATCTAAAAGTAGATAGTCAATAACTTTAGTAATAGATTTCTAAATTCTGTCTCTGAAAATACTTAATAAGTACTACTATATCTTGTAGAAATAACTCTAAAAGGAGATTGTTGAACTGACTTGTGTACCTTTGGAATACCAAAGGCTACTGGTATAGTAAAATGCTGAAAATACAAAAAGTTGTATAAGTCTTCAGAAATGGCTCTCTGCATCTTCTAAAATCTTCTAAAAATAATTGACTCTTCCTATGCACTATCTGTAATTTCATTGCGGGAGGCCACCTGATACCTTTCTGTGTCTGAAAATACCAGACTTAATTCATTAACCTAGTCAGTGTTATTAAACAGAACAATCCCACCCCCTTTGTCAGGCTTCATAATCCTGATTGAGTTTTCCTGCATGAACTTGTTCATTAAATGGAATTCGTCCTTGTTAAAATTAAAATATTTTTTTTACTTTTGTAGTACTATTAAGTAAATTTTGAAAGTCACTTTCAAATGTTTTATCAAATGCTTGAACTATAGGGTGTAGTGGGGGATTAAAACAACTCTCTCTCTTAAACCCATCAGCCTGTTTATTGACCTGTCCTTTAAATAGAATCCTGAAGTTTAACTTTCTTGTGTATAATTTCAACTCTGAAATAGCGTCAACTATATCCACTTTAAAACTAGGCACATATTTAAAACCTTTTTTAAAAATAGAAAAAAGAGTATTATTAACTTCAAAATCTGTGTAATTAAATGCGTTGAATCCTTCGTGTGTAACATTTACCCACTACTGTAATACTACCCTCTGTAGCACTAGACTGAGTCTTCTGTGGGTATTCCTGTACTCTCCCTTGTTCTTCACTTTGTATGACTTGGGTTGGTTTTGAAACCCTAAAAAAGGCTTCTGTCTATTCTGGTTCACTAAACGCTCTGATCTCCTTAAGGGATATATAAAAAGAATGTAAGGTCCAGGGAATTAAAGAGATTTACCAATCCCTGTAACAACAGCTGTTAATTCTGGTTCTCTCAGCAGAAAGCAAGTATTTGGCTAAATGGCAGGATACATCTCTAGTGTAAAAAAAAATATATATATATAATAATAATAATAATTAGAGGATTATGATCAGGTTGCCGATCATAACCTGCTTATTATGTGTTTTAGACATGGATGCTAAGAAATCCACCTCAAGAGTGAAGCTTGAGAGGAGAATCTTGGCATCCATGTCGTGAGCACATAATATTAGGCTATGATCGCTGATACAATCATAATTCTTTGAAGTGTATAGAGTTTTATGTGCTCTATGTACTACTAATTATAATAAAATAGACAAAAAATGCTAAGTGTTTTACCAACTTTCAAAGCCATAAAGCAACTTGTGTTCTCTGTCAGAAAGGCTGTGTAACATAGTCCATTACATTTACACTCACCTACTGTACCTCTCAGATGTCTATCTTTTTGCAGAATGTCCAAGCTACTGCTTCATATTTTTGGTCTGTTTCTCATAAACTATGTGTTTTTTGCATAAACCACTAAGGACTGAAGTCATTAAATAATGACATACATTTTAGTTTAAGAGTTAATATCCTTCAGAAAATCCAGGCAAACATGCATCCTGCCATTCCAGCTAGTTTTTAATTTCATTGGAGTAAGGGACACCTTATACTGTGGACAAAAGGCAGAAACAAATCTTTTATATCACTGCTGTCATTTGCAGATAAGTACAGGCAGCTTTCACTCCCTAGCACGAGACCTGAGCCTAACAACTTTAGGAGGGGATGCTTAACAGTTGTTAAGGCCGGGTCTTGCGCCACTTTAGTGCTTAACTGGTTTGTTTGTTTCCAAATATCAGAGCATAATCACCACGCTGCATGAACTACAATAATAATAATAAAAACTAGAGTACTGGATGATAATGAAAATATAGCCATAAAAAAATTATGTAAACTACAGGGTTACACAGATTTGTAACTGAAGGTTAGAACAGATAAATTTAACAATGTTCTGAAATCATAGAAAGAAGTACAGACCTCTGTAGTTGACTTAAGCGCAGGAACTGATAGAACCGGTGGAGAAAGAAAACTGACCTTTGTGCCTACAGTGCAGGGAGATGATGCACTATTTGAGCCACATAAACAAGATATAATGGAGTTTATTTTGAGAATAAACAAAGGGATTTCAGAGCTACCTGGCAGAAGAAACTTGATTTATTCCATAGTGAGACCATTCCAGGAGAAAAGGTTAACCTAAAACCTTACAGAATTCCAGCGTCACAGAAAAAGGTTATGCAAGTAGTAGTAAAAAAAAAAAAGTCAAAGAGTAAATGGAACCCCCATAGTGTTAGTGTCTGTGCATGATGGAACAGTCAAACAATGAGGTTTTGTAATGATTTTAGAAAGTGGCGGTGGAGTTTGGCATTATAGTTAAGACTCTGACACAACTTGCTGTGAGGGAAAGGTTAGTTTGATTCTGATTTCTTGTATTTTGTATTACTTTATTGCCTTCTTCAATTTTGTTTAATGTGATTTGTTTTCTTTACACTGTTTTACTTGTATTCACTTTGACTTGCATATTAAAACATGGTAAGAGACCACAGCTGTGTCTCTTGTGAGTCACACGTTTCCCATCCTCTTACCCTGTTGCTGTTGTGTTCTTAAACACAACTGTCTTTCTAGTTGCCTGCCCCTTATGTTAATTTGACCACATATCTCCTTCCCTCTCCCCTTTCACTGGCTGTTGTGAGTAAGCACAAAAGTATCGTTCTGTGAAATCATTCCTCTTCAGCTATTTACATTTTTTGGCCATCCCACTGTATTCCATAGAGCCAGAAAAACAAGGGCCTACCCGCTTCTGAATCTGTCTTGCTCTTTTAAAATCAGTGGCTCTCCACTTAGACAGCTGAAAATTTAGTTACCCCTTTTTTAAATATGACTACTTAGTGCAGACTGCAATGTTTATAACATTAATCCATTTTTCATATTACCCTTAAACATCTATTGCAAGATCACCAGCTATTGGAGAGCCCACATTCTGCCTCTCAGTAGTCATCTTGGGATTAGTGTTTCTGTTTTCTCCTGGTGAGAGAAGGAGCACATGGGCATTATTTCCTGGAGACGGCTGATCACCAGAAAGCCTAATAACTGCTTCATAGGTGACAGCTTGTAATTTGTGCTTATATTCTGCTCCTGATGAGAAAAGGAGCAGAGTGCATGGATTCCTGATAGTTTCTGGTTGGACACTGAGTGCCTATGCTTAACGTTCCTGATTGATCTGGTTGCTATTCAAGGCATCTACCAGGAAAAGACATATGGACCCTTGCATCATTTGGGACAATACTGTGGCTCACCACACAGGCTGTGGCCTACTTCTCATCTGGGGATTGGTGCTAAAGTTTTGCTTCTGGTGAGAGAAGAAGAAAAAGAGCATTGTATCCCAGCAGAGTGAAGCTGTGGTGAGACCAGCACTAGAGTAGCCAAGCAGAAGCCATTCATGCAACTCCCCTTTTTTCATCATTTTTGACAAGCTAATTCTTTGTTTTCTTTAAGTACTGCTCGATTTGTTTTTAACTTTAGTATATCTGCCTAAATCCTTCATCCTTAAATTTTCAGGGTCTAAGTATTAGTTTTGCCGTGTCCTGTGCAGACAGACACCCTGAGTGACATTTTTCCTGTAAAAAAACACAATTGAAATTTCTCCAAAACTAGTTGCCCACAGGACAACTAGTTTGCAGTGACAAGCACTGTGCCCAGAGTTGCAAACCGAATACGCCTGACATTGCTTTATATTCTCAGTCCACCTATCTAATCAATAAAAAAGGGTCTGTTGCCATGGATATGAACTTTCCCACTAGCAGCTTGGTGGATATGGGCATCCTGAGTCAATGCAGAAATTGCCTCATGTTTACTGACAACCAGTTAATTTTCAAACAAACTGATATAATATGTGAGAGATGTATTTACACAATGTCACTGAGTGCAAAGCTCTCACATAAAAGTATTCCTAATGTCAATAAGGTTGTCAGTAGTACACATGCTGCACCCATCACACATAATTCAAAGCAGGCATATAGACCGACATATGCTGTGGCACTTAAATGCAGCCTTCCTATACCACAACTACCTCCTAGATGAAGTACACATAATAAATACCCTCTAAGTCCATAAGGCAAGCCACCACAAAATCCAACATCCTGGTCATTGGAGACTCCATCATGAAATGCACTGATGTCCCTATCACCAGGCTGAGTAAGGAGAAAGTCACCGCCAGTTGCTTATCAGGGGAGGGGATCCACCACATTACACACAACCTCAGGTCTTTCGACCAAAAATACCTGTATGACTCAGTCACAGTCCATGTGGGAGTTAATGACCTGAGACATACCTCCCTAGACTACATGAAGAGAGACATCATGGAACTCTCAGAAATATGCATCTCAGTCTGGTACGACCCTAGCATTGAGCAGCATTTTACTTTCTCCAAAGATGATGCCACAACATGAACAAAAGATGATTGACTTTAATAAATGGCTTAGTTTCTGGTGCCATTCTAAGGGGGGGGTGCAATATTTGTCAGCTTGGAAGCAGATGGTCAACAGACCACGCTGTTTTGCCAGGGATGGTCTGCACCTCTTCCCTCTAGGCTTTAGAATATTAGCCAAAACATTGTCGTCTTCCATAGTGCCTTTTTTAAGCAATGCCAAACTGAAAATACTTAAGACATAGCAAATCAAAACCAAGAAAATCCAAAGGTATTACTGCTCAATGCTAGGTGTCTAAACAAAAAACTTCATTCCCTAGAAGTTCTCTTCACCCTACAGAATGCTGATATCTGTGTGGCCACTGACACATGGTTTAAAGCCACAGACAGCACTTCAACAGTGCAAGATTATAATGCCTTCCACACATTTAGACCAGCTACTACATAGACCAGGACTAAAGGTGGAGGTGTATCTATTTACAGCAAAAATAAATTCCCCTCAAGGCTGGGGTTAAACAGGACAATGCACTTGAGCTGCCCCATGTCCAAATCACCATAGGCAAAAATCCAATATCACCACTTTGCCAGCTATAGGTCCCCCTCTATGACCTAGGAAACCCATACCATGCATTTAAATTTATTAGAAATACTAACCATCCAACCCAATGCCATATTCATGGGTGACTTTAATTACCTCACTATTAACTGGGAATCCTATATGACAGCAAACTGAATTTTCTAAACACAAGCTCCCTGAACCAGATAGTCAATACACCAAACAGGGGTGCAGCCATACTGGACCTGGTCCTCACTAATAATAGAGAGTGCTGCACATCCCCTACTGTAATACCTTCCCTGGTAAGATCAGACCACAAAATGCTCTCCTGTTGGGTGCAAAGATCCACCACATAATGCACCCACTTAGGTCACTCCACAACAGGTAAAAATATGACTCTGTCATTATCCATGTTTGTGTGAATGACCTGAGATGTGCCTCCCTGGACTACATGAAAAGAGACATAGAGGCGCTAGCCCAGGCAGGTATGACCCTAGCTCTGAGTAGCATCCTACCGTCACCCAGAATAATACCACAGTAAAAGCAGAAAATGATTGACTTCAACAATTGGCTAAGTTTCTGGTGTCATTCTAAGGGGATCCAGTATCTGTCTGCCTGGGATGACATGATCGACAGATCTCAATGCTTCACCAGAGATGGCCTGCACCTGTCACCCCAGGGATTCCGGATACTGGCCAAGGCTCTTGCCACCCTTATAGTGCCTTTTTAGGCAATGTCCTAAAGACAAAATGACCACCATAACAGCTACAAGCAAACAAAATCTGAGGGTTATGCTACTCAATGCTAGAAGTCTAAATCTCAAAATGCACTCGTTCGAAGCACTCCTTAAAATGGAGAACACTGACATCTGTGCAGTGACTGAGACCTGGTTCAAGGCTCCAGAGAGCACCCCAGCACTATCAGGCTATAATTCATACCACACCTTTCGGCCCCTAACCCTGGACCAAAGCACTAAAGGTGGTGGTGTCTCCATATTCATAAAGGATATGCACACCTCCAGACTAGTAGCCCAATATAACGCATCAGAGATACTTCAGCTACAACTGACACTGGGTAAAACTGCAATCCAGGTTGTAGCCTGCTGTAGATCCCCCACCATATCCCAAGATTCCCACTCCACATTCCTAAACACACTGGAAAATATTAGGGTACAACTCAATACCCTTATACTGGGAGACTAACTACCCCTACATTAACTTGGAAAATTACTCATGTACCAACACAGGTAAATACCGCAGTGTCCAAAGCCAAGAATACAGCTTCCATAGGACCTGATAATATCTCTGGCTGTGTTCTACATGAATTACAAAGTGAACTGGCACCACACCTGAGTACCCTGCTCAATCACAGCCTCATTTCAAGCTTTGTTCCTACCAAATTGTGCACTGCTATGGTCATCCCACTCCACAAAGGAGGAGCGACTACAGACCCTGAGAACTACCGCCCTATTAGTCTGATGAGTCTGATATGTAAGGCTATGCAGCCCATCATCATGGATCTTATAAATAAGGACATAGGGAATCTCCAAACTCTGGACCCCATGCAGTATGGGTTTGTGAAATGTAGATCATGTCTGCTCAACCTGATAGACTTCTTTGAGTCTGTCACCAGAGGTGTGGATGAGGGCAAGGTAGTTCACACAGCCTACCTAGATCTTGCCAAGGCCTTCGACACCATCCCTCATTCAGGAATCATAGCTAGACTCACTAAACTAGGCAAACCTCCCTGTATAATAAGATGGGTTGCCAACTGGATCACTGATGGAACCCACAATGTGAAAGTAGCGGACTCCAAATCTGACTACCGACCAGTTACAAGTGGTGTCCCACACGGATTGGTCCTAGGTCCTCTCCTGTTTGGCATCTACTTCTCTGAAATTGAAGCTAACACAATGGGATTCTGGCTGACCAAGTTCGCAGATGATTGCAAACTGGGAGCCATTATTGATTCTCCAACTGATGTAGACATTCTACAAAAAGGCCTCACTGACACCAATGACTGGTGCCAGAACCATGGCCTTAAGCTCAATGCCAAAAACTGCATTGTCATTCCCTTTGGGAAAAATTTAGTGCCCATGATCTACCACATAGGTAGTAGTCCACTAAACACTGATGGTGTGATAAGAGACCTGGGGACACAGGTTTACAGCAACCTCTCCTTTGATAACCACATTGCCACTATAGTCAGAAAGTGGCACATCTCATTACAAAAGGTTTGTCATCCAGGAAGAAAGAGGTCAAAATCCCTCTCTACTCATCCCTCATTAGACCTATGATAGAATACAATGCCCCATTTGGTATGTACCTCACTAGATACCTACAACAAATGGAAAGGCCACAAAAATACCTCACTAAGAGGATCTTAGGCCTTAGACACATGCCCTATATGGAAACACTCAAAAAAAACCTCCAGCTATACTCTGTCTCTTATCGCCTACTTAGAGGCGATATCTGCTTGACCTACAAAGCCATGTCTGACCCAGAGCTGCTAGATATACTACACCTAAAGAAATCCCAATCCTTCTGTGTCACACGCTCCAGGGACCTTAACCTCATTACCACAATAAACAGAACATGCTGGAGGGACAGGTTCCTAACCCAGAGATTTCCCATACTCTGGAACAAACTTCCCATTCACATTAAACAGAGCACTTCACTGGCCCTCTAACAAAAATCTTGATGAGTGGGTGGGCAATAGGAAGTTCACCCAAAGGATCACTTCAGTGGCCTTGCTTGACAGGGGCACTGTGAACTAACTTTAGGCGGCATGATGCCAGGGAATCTTCTTGGGCTAGGCTTATATATGCTCCAGAACTGTTAGCCTAGTAAACACCTATGAATCTATGAAGTAAAAATAAAACCAGGACCCCCAGCTAAACCTGGAATATTCATGAACTACTCTAAGGCTAACCACCTGCTATTAAGTGACAATCTGGCAACATTTTAAGCCCCCATAAACCTCGATAACACTGCTGCCTATGCAGAACTGTTCACAGAAACCCTGTACAAGCATATTAATACCAGCATAGAGGCAGCTGTACCCACTAGGAAGATGTACAGAAATAACTCAAAAAACAAGCCACCCTGGTGGAATCACAAAATCAAGAAGCTGTACAACAGAAGGAAGAAAATCATGGCAAAAATTAGGAGGTGCAGTAACCAGCAGGATGAAAGCACTGTCATTAAAGTAAACAAACATCTCAAGAGGACAAATAAAGTCTACAAAAGCCAAATGTGAGATGAATTTGGCCTCCCAGGCCAAGGACAATCACAAGGCATTCTTTAGCTATGTCTGCAGCCTTAAAGGCAATACACAACTGGGTGCAGAGCTCATTGTAAACGGAGTCACCTATACTGAGCCAGAAGATATTGCAAACCTACTGGTCAATAAATTCACTTCCAACTTTACCCCCATCACCCCCTCAAACTTCCCCCAGGAAATACCATCAAATATGACTCTCCCTGCTATCGGTAGGGAATAGGTCCTTAATGCTCTCTCTAAGCCCACGAACACTGCATCAACAGGCCCAGACAATATCCCAGAATGCCTTCTAAGTAGCATGAAACATGACCTATCATGGCCTCTGAAATTGCTGTTTAATTATAGCCTCCAAACAGGCTTCATGCCTCATGAATGGAGAACAGCTACAGTCATCCTCTGCACAATGGTGAGCCATCTACAACCTCATAAATAATTCTCACTAGTCTTATATGTAAAGCCATGGAAAGAATTATCATGAACATGATCAATAGTCATATAGTAAACCTCCAGACACTGGACCCAACCCAGTTTGGTTTCGTCAAGGGCAAATCATGCCTACTCAACACGGTGAACTTCTTTGAGAAGGTCATGAAAGCAATGGATGAGGGCAGAATTGTTCACACTGCCTACCTTGACCTGGCCAGGGCATTTGACACAATAACCCACTCCGGCATTGTTGACCAACTCAGGATGTTAGGTACAAACCGGTATGTTATCCGCTGGACAGCCAACTGGCTCACAGACAGGACCCAGAAAGTTAGAACTGCGGAGTCTACCTCTACAAAGAGGCCAGTCACAAGTGGAGTCCCTCAGGGATCAGTCCTTGGACCACTCCTTTTTGGCATTTACTTCTCTGAAGTCAAGGCTAATGTCAGTGGTCTCTGGCTGACAAACTTTGCAGATGATTGCAGATTAGGAGCTGTCATTGAATCCCACATTGACACAAATTTTCTCCAGGAGGGGCTGACACAGACAAACAACTGGTGTCAGAGCCATGGACTAAAACTAAATGCCAAGAAATGCATAATAGTTTCCTTCAGGAAGCCATCCACCCTGGGTAACTATAATGTTGACAACACACCCCTTGGAGGTGACTCAGTAGTCAGGGACTTAGCGATACACATATGTAATCTATCCTTTGACCATCATGTGTCTACAGTAGTGAGGAATTCATTCTATGTTGTGCAACTTATAAACAAAGTATGTCATCTAAGTCCAAGGAAGTCATTGTTCCTCTGTATTCAGCATTCATCATACTTGTCATTGAGTACAGTGCCCCCTTTGGTATGTACCTAACCAAGCATATCAACAACTGGAATGTCCACAGAGTTTCCTCACTAACAGAATACAGGGCTAAAGTAAAATGTCCTACGGAAACTGTCTCAAGGATCTACCCCTGTATTCTGTCTCCTACAGGCTGTTGAGGGGAGAGCTATGCCTGACATACAGGGCATTCTCAGACCCCACTCTGATGGGCCTCCTGCATATCTGTAAAACAAACAGCGCCAGAATTACCCATTCTAAAGACTTAATCCTTGCCTGTGATATAAATAGGACCTGCTGGAGAGACAGGTATGTATTCCAGAGATTACCCCGTCTCTAGAACAGGCTCCCCATCTATGTGAAGCAGAGCTCCTCCCTAATCCATTTCAAGTGCAACTTGGACAACTGGATGGGGAACAGGAAATTCATCCCTTGTTTGTCAGCTATGTCTCTAATGGACACAGGCAACCTATAAATGGTTCATCTTCCAGGCCCTAGCTTGTAAATGTTTCATCTCCCAAGCCCCTGCTTACACTTTTCAAGGGTATCAGAACTTGTCAGAGATTCAGGATACATGGCTAGGCTCAAAAAGGCCCTTGTGGTCGTTAGCCTAGTAAACATCTATGAACATCGTTTCAAAAATTGACAGCCTACCAGTCCATGGGATAGACGAACAGACAGAAAGGTTGGGAAGGGAAGATTCTTGACCGCAATAGATCTGAAAAATGGGTAATGTGAAATTTGTGTAATACATGAAGCCAGTGAAAAGACAGTGTTTTCAAACCCAAGGGCTTATTGTAGTATATTGTCCACAGAGTGCCCTTGTAACCTTTCAGAGATAGTTCTAAAGCCCCGTGTCAAATAGCCTGCCACTTTTCTAGGCAGTGCCATAGTACACTCAGACTGGGGCTGCTGCCTAGCTAAGATACAGGCTGTGTTCTCTCAAACAAGCCAGGTTAACAGTCAATGTGTCCAAGTTAAGCATGATGAGAATACAATGTTTAGGATATATAATAAGTGAAATGTCAGGCACCAGAAAACAGTGAGAAACTAGCCTACTCTTGACACTAAGAAGTAAGTAAAGCAACTTCAAGTTTACCTTAATTCTCACTGGCTATGCTCATGCATTAACCCAGACTAAATATCCTATCCTGCTATGTTCACTGCTTGCTTACCTCACTACTGCTGTTTTCAGTCTACCTGCCTTCATGAACCTCAGAAAATATGATCTGTAAGCTACAGAAGTCTGTCTTGATTTAGTCTTTACAGGGAACCTCTACAGAGTATAAACTCGCTTAGCAAGCTATCAGCTGTATAGACACATCCCTACAAACATTTACTTGTTTCTTTCTTTAAATATGTTAGTAACCTCGGTACAACGCTGTATGTAACTACTTCCAACCCTGGTCTGACTATTTATTGTACAGTACAACACTATATGTAACAATTTGCATTCCTGGTCTTACTATCCATTGTACGAATGTTGCTGTTATCTCTTTATTGGAGCTTATCTCCCCGGGCCTCTACTGAAAATGGACATATATCCAGTTAGACTAACCCGGTCAACAAATGTAAAATAAATAAAGTAAGGGCCATTCTTGGGATTAGCTAGGTATTATTGAAAATCTGTACCCCATTTTACACCCATAGCATCTCCTCTTGCACATAAACAGGTGATTGCTTCAAAAAGTAAAAAAAAAAAAAAAAAAAATGATGCTAGAGGCAATTAATTATTTTAAACAGATGAAGAAAGCATTGTGATCAGAGCCTGGTTTCACATCCCTGGATTTCAGTAAACCACTCACAGTTTACAATCATGCATCAGAGGCACACCTGAGAGTAGTGCTTTCACAGGACTGTAGGGGAGAAGAATGCCCTTTGCATCTTTTATGTAACAGGTTAACCAGAGCAGACACTAGCTATTCATGTATCAAAAGAGAATACCTGGTAGTCATGTGGGTACTCCCATCGCTGAACTATTGACCTCTGACAAGGACTTCATATAACATGACCCCCACCTCCCGCTAATGGCTATATGGAATACTAAGCTTTGCTTGAGGGTTCATGCTAAACAGAATGAAATGAAAATAAAACAACAAAAATCTACATTTCACATTCAGGAGAATCATAGTGTCACATGCTCTGATCTTAAGCTGAAGAGACAAAAATAATTCAGTGCAGATGCCCAAACTGACTCTCCCCTCAACTCATAAATTTAGATTCTCTTGCAAACTAAAAGTCTAACAAGTAGCTTACTACACTTACTACCACATATGGTCATCTTACACTAAGAGTTTCAGTCGAGCTATGAACACAATATTGGCATTTAGTCATGAAAATTAGATATCCATGTGGCTTCATAAAGCAATGCCGATACTGTAGTCTTGCACCATAGGGACCTGCCAATTGAATCTCTTCACAGCTTGCACCTAGAGCATCTGCTCCCTTCACGCCCACCGATGTACAGATCTGACATTCAGTACAATGTAAAAAACTGACTTTGCACGCTGCATGCAGGAAATGATACAGGGACTAACTAAAAATAAACTGAAACACAGAACATATTTCCTATTTGCTACAATTAAGAAAAATGACTGACACCCTAAAACACCCTAGTCTATTAAAATAACATCCTAACCCTAAAATTTGAATTTAAAAATGTGAAGAAAAATAAACCTCAAACACATTATTTCCCATTTAATACAAAATAAAAGATGGAGCTTGGCACACAGCCACATACAAAACCTTCTCAGAAAATAACATGCCTACCTAAATCAACCTCCTAGGAATAAAACAAAATCAGTTTTGATTAGAAGAGCTTAAAGGGTAAAATGCTAACCACATCTTTTGTAATAGTTATGCGCAGGTTCCATTTTATGTTGTATTGAATGGGAAACACAATATTACAACAATGCAATTCATGCTTTATAAACCTGCTCACCTGATTCTCTGACTCTAAAGAATTTACTTATATGCATGGTATCTCTGTTACTGTAAATAATACCTGTAAATTCCCAATAATTATATATAGTTTACATCTTTCAGTATCAGAGTAGTTTTCAAACTTTAATGCTTTCGTGGGATGAGACTGAAATTGGTACCTAGAGAATGGTGCTCTACCTAGCTTGTCAGATTTTGCATATATGGTTCCCCTTTATAATCTCAAAATACTGAACTCTCGAATTTTAGTATCTTGAAACTACTAGGGCGAACAACTCAAAATTCCAAAACCCAAAAGCACGAAACACACAATCATGAACATACACACACCATACTCCACACAACACACACACCATTCTACCCACACCACACAAACTACACAACCCTACACTACATGTTAGCAGGGGGGCAAGCCACTCTGTGCCCCCCACGCCCCCTACTTATATATACCAACTCTGAGATCACACAAACAGAAAAAAAAACTCACACCCAGACATTCTACAGTCCCTCACACACACACAAAACATTCACACTCATATTTCCACCTCCCTTAATCCACACATACAACTTACAAAAACACTCACGTACACTCACTCACCTTAAATTCCAGACACCATCCCAGCCAAACACTTCACGTAACGTAGCGTAAATGCATAAGCGCTGATTCAAGATAGACGGGTTCACGCTTATGCACTTTCGATATTTGGAAGTTTAGCCTTTATGGTCTCAAGATACTGAAATTCGAGATTTCAGTATTTTTAGATTATAAAGGGGAACTATATATATAAATATATATAGGTTCAATACACTAGATCGAATTTTTACTAATTCGAAATAGTGCATGGAATGCTCACTGCAGCAAAAGTGCAGTTAATCGAAAGTGCAGTTACGCGAAGTTCAGTACAACGAACGTGTGTTGTACTGAACTTCCGTGCAGTACTCACGGAACTTAGGGTTAAGGGCACAGGTCATAGTAAGGGGGCTATCCCCTTACCATGACCTGTGCCCTAACCCTAAGGTCCGTGACAACCGCAGTGCAGTGAATGACATAGCAATATCCTCCACTATGGTGCGATAGTCACAAACCTTAGGGTTAGGGCATGGGTTAGGGTAAGGGGATAACTTTACTAACTATCCCCTTACCCTAACCCGTGCCCTAAACCTAAGGTCCGTGACTATCGCACTACAGTGGAGGACATAACTTGTTTTTTATGTTTTTGGTGAAGTGCACTTACGCAAAAGTTCACTTTTGTTAAAGTGAACTTTCCCAGAAATGAGGCTTCCTATTACAAGTTCGAAGTAGTGAACTTTCGTTTTTGTAATAGGAATCCATGTATATATATATATATATATATATATATATATATATATATATATATATATATATATATATATATATATATATATATATATATATATATATATATATATATATGTATATACACACACACACACACACACACACACACTAACTACCAAATCCTGTTATTATCCTCTTTAATTTTCACTTCAAACAAAATACAGTTTACTTCAAGAACTACAGAAGAAGCCACGTGCAAGATTTCTATTCATAAAAACCTATGCTAATATTGTAATACCTTATACAGCACAAAAAATAGTCAATTAATGTAGGCCACTCAAGACAAGTACGAACTACTATAACATTGAGGAAGGCCTTATTATTGGTTAATTTGCATAATTTTGAATCATTTTTCTACCACTCGTGGTAACAGTATTTTGTGACAGTAGTGTCCTCTGGCAATCTAAGTATTGTGTTTGCACAGGCACCACCCTGTGCTCTTACATACAGACACAGACAATCATCCACTCAACATCACACCCTCCCCACACTGGATCAGACTCCTGGACACACACATCCATTTTAATCACATGCTTGCTCCTACATACACATGCACGCACGGACACGTGCGCGCGCGCGCACACACACACACGCACACACACACACACGCACACACACACGCACACACACACACACACACACACACGCACACGCACACACACACGCACACACACACAGACACACACACACACAAAATCTGCTGCCTTGAACCCCTATCTAACCCCCCTTACACAATGTGACCATCCAAGCAGACACACTCATACATAGTCACCCAAAGAAATTCACACATCTGCAGATGCACACACAACCTGCCAGTCAAAGATGCACTCATAAAACCCCCACCCATGTCTCCTCTGAACTTTGCTGCACTTGCCTGCACGATGGCTTCTTCCACTGCCTTTCTCAGCTGACAGTGGTAATTTACAAACCTGAGCGATTCTGTAAATCGCTCAGCAGTAGAAATCAGTAGCCACAGGTATTTCTTGGGAGAGCACATGGTTAATTAGCATTAGCCGCTCCAACAGATTACCTTATTACCATGCACAATGACAGGTGAAAGCTCCCTCTATCTGATTCTTTTGCTAGCAGAAAATCAGTATGGTAGGTTGGTCTCTGAATAAGAAAGAGTTACAGTGAAGGATTAGCCTCTCGCGGTAAGGCTTACCACTTGCAGTAAGTTTTTCTAAATCCTGGGTGGATGATCCTGTGCTGTAGGATTAGAGAAATCATTTCATGGCTTATGACTTCTCCATTCATCAGAAGACTTGCATCCTAAATCTAGAGTACAACATACTTGATTATCACACACCAGATCCTTGGCATGTTCCATTCATCTCCAAGAGTTTTTCTATAAATATGAGTGTTTGAGGGAAGTAACTGTGTGTTGTAACATTAAGTAGTGTTCACTGTACATTTTAAGAACTGTGGAGGTACAGTGAGTGCAGGTGCTGTCTGCATACAATAGTATGCTGTGTGTAGCACTGTCAGCTGGCATTTGTCTTTCTGCATTGTAATTGCCACTAAATAACACGGGACTTCTCTTTGGTCTGGTGAGACTTTTCTTCTGTGTTGTATTGGTCTATTCAACATACAATGAGACCAATGGATACTCTCAAAGGAATTCAGCTGGTATGTAGATGAAATGGGAGAAATGTTCAAAGTACAACAGCCAAGAATCAGTACAATAAATGGGTACCAAAAGGCACCATGTAATTAGTTCATTCACTCAATCATTCATTTTGGTAACTGGGCACTGATCCAGGTGGACCCATCTCTGTCTCAGCCCGGGCAAATATAAATGACAGTAAACAAGCAAGTTAATAACAAGTATTATGAATACAAACACAATGTTGTGTGAAGATAGTAATGAATCAATAAGAGTAAAGTGCACAGTATAAGGGGGGAATAAGAATGCAAGGCTAGAGTAAGGAGGAAAGAAGAACATGAAATAGTGCAGGGATACAGCAAATGTAAGGTAAGAGTAGACACATGTATGATGTACACAATGTTAAAAGGATGTCACATATTAGAGAAGGGAAATAACGTGAGGAAGACAAAGGGGCCTGACTGGTGAAGGGGACAGTGGGGGATTAGGTAATGTGTCCAGAGGGAAAGCATTTGCAAACTTAGTCAGACTTGAGATGCTCTTTAAGCTGTGCATGGAATGAGGGTTATGAGGTTAGGTCTTTAAAATTACTAGGGATTACCAGAGTTTGGGGCCTAAGATAGAGAAAGCATGGAAAGTGCAATGAGGTCTAGTGAATCCAAGTGGTTAAGATCTCTTAAATTGTAACAGGGGGTATCTAAATATGTTGGAGGCAAGGAAAGGGCAGGAGTGTCCATTGAGGAGCTTTTAGAGCTGGGATCCAATAGGTAACCAACTGGCTTTATTAAGCATGATACAATGACGATCATTTCTAGGGAACAGGGTAATGAAATGGCAGACAGAGTTGCTTATAGGTTGAGTGGTGGAGGAGATTTTCCTTAGATGCTGCTGCAACAAGTGGAAGTCCACATACAAGATGTGGTACTAGAATGCCTTTGCCTATGGTATTCCTGGGTTGGTCTGGAGAGAAATGGAGACATTTTTATAGGAACAAAATAGGAGGGAATTTACTTTCCTCCTTATTTGTTCTAGGTGAAGGTGAAAGTTCAGTGTAGGATCATTTCACATACCAAGGTATTTGAAGCAGATGACTTGATCAGTCAAGATGGTCATGGATAAGAACAGGGTCTGAGTTATTCTGCCATTTACAGGAGATAGCAAAGAGCAGTGTTTTAGTTTTGGAAGTGTTCAGAATTAGCTTTTTATTATAATTATATAACAGAAAGGAAGTCAGCTTGTAGGTGTTGCTGAGTGGCCAAGGAGGTCAGGTTTGAGTGAAATAAGACCATTTCACCAGAAAAAAGTAAGAGGGGGAGCTGAGGGAGGTCAAGGGACAGATTATTAATGAAAATGAAAAAAAAGGAGAAAGCAATTGGAACCCTGAGGGACTCTCTTAAGGAGAGGGGTGGAAGCAGACAGGGAGTTTTGAAACTGCACAGAGTAGTACCAACTGGAATGAGAATTTTTAAACCACAGAACTTTATCTGGGCTAATTTCAATTTCATTTAAGTGATCTAAAAGAATGTTATTGTCAATTTAGATCAAAAGAACTGTTGAAATCAGTAAAGATTGCTCCAGTTAGAAGCCCTTTGTTCATAGCCAGTAGGATGTTATTAGTAGAAGTGCTCCTACCAGCCCAAAAGCCATGCTGTTTTGAGGAAAGATGATATTGGGAAATGTAATGAGTGAGTTGATTGTAAACTAATTTTTTCAAAGATTTTACCAAGAAAAGAAAAGAGATGAGACAGATGTCAGAGGCATGGGATGGGTTATGGGAGGAGTTTAATTATGGCTGTTTGCCAGATATCAATCATGATGTTTTGAGTTAAGCAGAGATTACACATGCAAAGGGGGGGCTATGAAATGCTTACAAGGGAATAAAAAACATGGGAGAAGATTGTCAGGACCAGCAATTGAGTCAGGTTTTAGTTCAAGTAGTGGTGCCAAGTGTGTAGCTTTGATTGCTTTGAAAAGGAAAGAAGGAATGCAGGGGAGAGGAGAGAGTTTAGAGGGAGAGGAAGAGTTATTAATGAAACTGAGGATGGGAAATGTACTGAAACAGAGGCTGAAATTAGTGGCTGTGAGCTGAGATGAGGCATGGGTGTTAGCTGGATTATTATGGCCTGTCAGATGGTTGACTTCTGTCCAAAAATACTTAAGTGAGTTGAGAAGGGATGACTGATACCTTTTCTTAATGTGACGTTTATGTCACCTGTTTTCCTATTTAGCTAGATTTTTTAGTTTAGCATAGTGTTGCCTGGAAGTCTAGGATGAGTTGTTTTGGCACGTATGCCAGTCTTTATCCATGGGACTAAGGAAGCATCTGAGTTGATAAGTAAGACATTGGATTATTTGGGTTTACAGAATCATGTGATTTTAGGGAAGAGTGACACCTGAAGGTTAGAGAGAATTTGGTTAAGGAGAATGCTGCCGTGGTTTGGGCCAGTAGAAAACAGAATAGGCTAGAACTGTTTTTAGTTTGAGAAAGTTGGATTAGGATTTCTTCTGGAAGGATATGAGTAAAGGAGGGAGGGATTTTGATTATGTGGTGAGAAATACTGAAGATGACTGAACAATGGTCACTGAAGGAAGAAGGTGAAGGATAATTTGAAAAATACTGTCAGGATTATTAGAAATAATAAGATCAAAAGTGAGTGATGAGAAGAGTTAGAGTTTGGTCTGGAGGGTTCCGTGACCAGTTGTGAGAGTTTGAAGTCAATGAAAAGAATCAGATAAAATCAAGGGCAAAACAGTGGCTCAAAGCACAAGATGTCTGCCTTGCATCTTCAGCAGCCAAAGCTCAGTTTTCCTGTCTGATCACTGTCTGCATATTGATTACATCTTCTCATCATGTCTATGTGGATTTCATCTTAGTACTTCACATTTCTCCTATCTATCAAAAACACACAGATTGATCAGCTACTCTAAACTGTGCATACATATTGCATTTATCTTTACCCTTGTGGGTCTATATTACATAATCAAAGATTAAAAACGTCGACATGAAAATCTTGAACTGTATTAGTCAGGCTAATGGGATAAAATAGAGTTTGAGACCAGCTGCTGGTGAAATTGAAGATTGTGCACCATGCATGAGGACTGCAGTGATTGTACAAATGTATGTATGTGTTGATCCATTGTCCATAGGAATCTTCAACCAGGTTTTGGCAACTATGAAGGAGTATAAATTATGACCTATGTTTTGTTAAGGTTTATGGGTTTCAAGAAGCTATTTCTCGGCTGAGAGAAATGCAGGATGGTTAGGAAGGTACTGTTTGAGAATGTTACAGATGGATGGAAAGTGGAAAGGATTATAATACAGCCAACTCTGATAATGCAGGAGCTCTGCCACAAGGGCCAACTTCCAAATATCTACACTGAGATTTTTGTCTTTGAACAATAAAATGAGGAGCTTTACCAGAAGTGCTAGTTCCCAAATGTTTACATTGAGAATTTTGTCTGGGTACAATGGCCTGTAGTCACTATATCCTACCTCATAATGCAGGAGCTCTGCCACAAGGGCCAAATCCAAGTATTTATTATTTATACTAAGAATTTTGCCTTTGTACAATAGCTTGTGGTCACTACATCTGACCTTGATAATCCAGGAGCTCTGCAAAAGGGCCAACTCCCAAACATTTACACTGAGTTTTGTCTTTATTCAATAACCTGTGGTCACTACATCTGACCCCAAAAGTGCAGGAGCTCTGCACCAAGGGTCAACTTCCAAACTTTTACATTAAATATTTTTTCTTTGTATAATAGCCTGTGGCTCCTACATCCAACCCAAAAGTCTAGCAGCTCCCAAACATTTACACGGAGTATTTTGCCCTTGTAGAATAGCCTGTAGTCACTTCATGCTTCTCAAGTCAGAAGTAACAAACTTCATGACACCCATGCAGATGGGAACTGAAAGTTCAACTGCTGAATCCTACACTAAGGTGTTGCATGAGCACATTCACTCATGCATGGACCGAGCCATCCCAAATAGAACCAAGATGCTGTCCTCTTAAAAAAAGGAAGCCAATCTGGCAGAAAAGAGGAAGAACCCAGGACTCAAGTAACTCCCTCATCAGCCTCAGTAGAAAGCTGAGATCCCTCATAAAATCTTCCAAAGCTAGTTACAAAAACAAAATTGCCAAAGATTCCAAAGACAACCACAAGGCATTCTACAGCTATGTCAAGAATCTAAATGGCAATACTCAGATGTGCTCAGAGCTACAGTAGAATGGCACTAGATATACTGATCCCAAGGATATTGCCAATATCCTGGCAGATAAAGTGCCAACTTCACCCCCTAAAGGCCTATATCAATACCGAAAGAATGCCAAATTTCAGTAATCACAGCCAGTCAGGTAAAAAACGCACTCTCCAAAGCCAAGCATACAGCATCCATGGGACCAGACGACATCCCGGGCTGTGTACTACATGAACTACAAAATGAACTGGCAACTCACCTATGTGTCATGTTTAATCATAGACTCACCTCAGGCTTCATGCCCACAGAGTGGCGCACAGCTAAAGTCATCCCACTCCACAAGGAGGGATCCACTTTGGATCCCGTGAACTACCGTCCCATCAGTCTGATGAGCCTGACCTGCAAGGCCATGGAACATGTTATCATGGAACTTATAAACAAAGACATTGGCAACCTTCAGATACTGGACCCCACCCAGTTTGGGTTTGTGAAGGGCCGATCTTGCCTACGGAACTTGATCGACTTCTTCAAATCAGTCTCCAGAGCTGTGGATGAGGGTAAGGTGGTTTACACAGCCTACTTGAACCTTGCCAAGGCTTTTGACACTATCCTCCACTCTGGAATCATAGATAAACTTACTAGCTGGGTATTAATCCCTACTTCACTTGATGGGTTGCAAACTGGCTTACTGACAAAACACAAGCTATAAAAGTAGCCGACTCCAAATTCAGCTCCAGACAAGTGGTGTACCACAGTGTTCTGTCCTGGGACCACTCTTGTTTGGCATCTACTTCTCTGAAGTACAGGCCAACACTAAGGGACTCTAGCTTACAAAGTTCGCAGATGACTTCAAGCTGGGAGCCATTACTGAATCCCCAAATGATGTGGATATACTACAAAAGGGCCTTACAGAAACAGATGCCTGGTGCCATCGCCATGGGCTCAAGCTAAATGCCAAAAAATGTATAGTTGCCCCCTTTGGGAAAAACCACATACCTGTGAACTACTGCATAGGTGACAGTACACTAAACACCGAAAGTGTGATAAGAGACCTAGGGACACAGGTAGACAGTAGTCTCACTTTTGATAACCACATAGCCACAACAGTAAGTGGCACACCTCATCACGAAGGGCTTTTCATCCAGAAAAAAGAGGTCATTGCCCCTCTGTACTCATCCCTCATTAGACCCATTATAGAATACAATGCCCGGTTTGGTATGTACCTCACAAGACATCTGCAACAACTAGAAAGGCTGCAGAAATACCTCACAAAAAGAATCACAGGCCTAAAGCAAATGTCTTATGCTGACCATCTTAAGAAACTCCAGCTATACTCTGTCGCATATCACCTACTCAGAGGCGATTTCTGCCTAACATACAAGGCCATGTCAAACCCAGAGTTGTTGGACATGCTACACTTAAAGAAATCCCAATCCCTCCAAGCCACATGCTCCAGGGATCTTAACCTTGTTTACACAATGAATAGAACATGCTGGAGGGATAGGTTCCTGACCCAGAGACTCCCCATACTCTGGAATAGGCTGCCCATACATGTCAGACAGAGTGCCTCAATGGCCCTCTTCAAGAGGAACCTTGACGATTGGATGGGCGATAGGAAATTCACCCCGGGGATCACATCAATAGCCCTGCTAGACAGTGGTCCAGGAAAGTAAATATTTGTGGGAAGCAATAGCCAGGGAATCGTTATGGCTAGGCTTGTATAGCCCCTAGGGCCGATAGCCTAGTACCTACCTATGAACATCTGACCCCATTACTGCAAATGCCCTGCCACAAGGGCCAACTCCCAAACAATTTCACAGAAAATGTCTTCATACGAGAGCCTGAGGTCACTACATCCTACCCAGATACTGCAGGAGCTCTGCCACAAGGGCCAGCTCCCAAAAGATTATACTGAGAATTTTGTCTTTGTACAATAGCCTGTGGTTACTACATCCAATGTTGATATTGCAGGAGCTTTGCCACAGCAGCCAACTCCCAAATGTTTACACTAAGAATTTTGTCTTTGTTCAGTAGACTGTGGTCACTACATGTGGTCACTACATCTGACCCCAATACTGTGGGAGCTCTGCCAAAGGGCCAACTCTCAAACATTTACACTCAGAATTTTGTCTTTGTAAAATATAAGCAAATTTAATTTGAATAACCTTGCTGTATATTATCTTTAACTACTCAAACATGTGTCTGCCTGTGCTGGAAATTGGCTTTAACATCCTCCCTCTCTGAAAGAGTAGTCTTTGCACTCTAAGGACGATTTACTAAGTTGGCCACTGTCCTTTTTCTTGACCAGCAGATTACATTGTAAATGCCAGGGTAATCTACTGGTCAAGGGAAAGAACCAATAGATTACACTGTGGAAAGGAATGCTTGGTAGCATATAACATCCTTTATTTTATTTGTTTTATTTTAACATTTGTTAACCGAGAGTGTCTGACTGAGCAAGAGCCCTTTTTTCAGCAGAGGCCTGGGTAGAAAAGTTCCATACAGTTAAACAAAAAAAAATCAAAACATCATAATAGTTAAAGAAGCAATTAAATGCACAATAGAGATAATACAATCAAATGTGTGGACATGAGTATATATTTATAACAGTTGGTGTATAGTTAGTATGGTTTCAGTTTAAATAATTCTTAAATGGGAAACAGTTAAACAAAAGAATAAAAAAATCACAGTAGTTAAAGAAGCAATTAGATGCACAGTTGTGATAATACAGTCAAAAGTGTGGTACAAAATTACTCAGTAAGTCCAATCACATAAAAGAAGTCTACTCACACAGGAAGAAAAGAAAATTAACAGAAATAGAATATATTCTAAAGGAATTCAGAGATTATTATAATAAAATCAATCAAAATAATATATTAATAGATCCAGAAGAAATCATTAAAATATCTATTAAAAATATATAAAAACTAACTATTTGACGACCAAATGAAATTGACAAACCAATCTCTATGTCTGAACTTCAAACTCAGATTTCTAAACTGAAACCTAATAAATCACCAGTTAATGGTGGGATTTTATCTGAACTTTATAAACTGTTACCCAAAGAAGCCCTAGACACATTACACAAGGGTTTTTCTATAGTCAATGAGTTAGCTAAAGTTCCTCATTCCTGGAAATATACCCTTATCTCTCCAATTTTAAAAACTGACAAAGATCCTACTGAATGCTCTTCGTATAAGCTGATTCCACTTTTAAATGTAGATTATAAATTGTTCATGACAATTCATGATAATAGATTAAAATATATTCTACCCTCCATGACTGTTGAAGATCAAACTGGGTTTATCTTAAACAGAAATGCTTATGATAATATTATAAGAATAATCACAATAATTGACAATGCAAATAAAACAAAAGAGAACTTAACATTAATGAGTCTTGATATTAATAATGCTTTTGACTCAATAAACTGGAAATATCTCTTGCTGGTTTTAGAAGAAAATAATTTCTCAAGTAACTTCACACATCTTATTAATGTTCCTTATAATGATTATTTTGCATATCTTAAAATAAGTACTTTTACTTTTGATTCTATATAAATTTTGAAATGAACCCAACAAGGATGTCCTTTTTCACCTCTGTGTTTTACCTCAACTATGGAACAATTTGCTAATTTTCTCAGATCAAATATAGATATAAAAGGTATTAATACAAATGAGAATTTAAACTCTAAAGTTCAATGTTTGCTGATGACATCCTACTGACATTAAATGACAATGCTAATTCTTTATCTGCAGTTTTCTTGGAAATGGATGTATTTCAAAGAAAATCTGGTTTAACATTTAACGATGACAAAACAAAAATCCTACCTGTAAATACAAATAAGAATAGAATCAAAAATAAATTCATTAATTATTTAGGAAAAATTATAACAGATAACATTAACTATGCAATAAATTATAATTATACTAACAGCATAAACAATATAAAGAATGTAATAGATAAGCAGAATATAATTTTCTTCATGATGAAAGAGAAGCGATCAAAATTAATATCTTACCAAAAATATTATATACTATACAATTACTAACATTACCTCCCCACAAAAAGTTGTATTAAAGAATTTAAAACTTTAATTTTGAGATTTCTCTGGTACCCAAATAAACCAAGAATTGCTTTAAACCATCATATGAGAGACTGGGCAGCAGGAGGGATAGGGATACCAGATCTAGAATTATATTCATTATCAATTATAAAAAACAATATACCTTTGGATTAATAACCCTTACACAGCCAGGCGGAAAGAGTTTTTTAGGGAATCTTTTTATAAACTCTAAGCATAATATATATTCTAATAATTATCTCATACTAAATAACAGTCTATATTGGTTATTAAAGGATTACCTTATAGGAAAAATAGCAACCAAACAAGTGACTCATTTCATTTCTACTATATTAAACACTTAAAATTTTTATACAGAAACCTGGCATATAATGCATGGATCTTCCTTATATTTCCTATGTTGTACACCCAAAATAACATCTCCACCTCAAAGTTAGAAACAATGATCACATTTAAAGAGAAAAATCTACTACATTGGCTTCAGTTAATGAAAGATGAAAAGCTACATTCTGCTGATTATATTAAGAACAAATATAATTTAGATAAAGACACGTGGCTAGATGTACAATCCTGCAGACAACATGTAGAAGAGGAAATTAAGTTAACACAGCCAAGGATAAGTGATTATATCTCAACAATTATTGAATATATAATATTCTTAATGCAACAAAACACATTGGGACAGGGTCTCTTATCCAAATTGTATAGATTTGTGAGTAGATAAGCAAACTGTTGAAATGACAATTACTGGAACTATTTTACCCAAATTAATAATAGATCTCAGAGTCAAGAATGTAAAAAAAAATTTTAATATCTTCTAAACATAAAACGTTATCTCTTTACTTGGAAATTTTTGCATAGATCTTTCTTCATGCCACATAAAATTGAATTAATGTTCAAGCAGAAACAAGTTTGTTGGAGATGTAAACAAGAACTTAAAGCAGATTTTCAACACATGTTTTTTGACTGTACTGTCTTAACACCTTATTGGAATAACAATCTCTTTTTCCAGCCCTTTTTGAACATAAATTTGTTTTATCTAAATGTAATCCTTTTTAATATTCCTATTCCTATAGGTGTAAAAAAAATGAAATATCGCATTTTGTGCTGTATACTATCTATAGCGAGAAAGGTTATAATTCAGTACTGGAAGAATGAATCTATACCTTCCTTCAAAGAATTTATATATATTGCAACTGAAGTCTGTCACCTGGAAATCATTAAATTTAAGTCAAAAACAACCAGGATTAACACTTGCTACAATGCTCACACAAAACTTAGAGATCTGCTTGACAAGCAAAAATAACTACATTTTAGATTTAATGTAATATATAATAACTTGAATGTCTTGATGTTTGATGGACACACTCCTGTGTGTGTGTGGTTTAGTTGAATTTTTTTAATTTATGTTCACAAATCTCTGAATGTAAATACTGTTGTGATTATTTTACAAACTGAAAATCCAATAAAAACTTTAAAAAGTGTTGTATATGAGTATATATTTACAATAGGTGGTATAGTTAGTATAGGTCACAGGATACAGTTAAATACAGATTCTAGTTTAAGCAATTATTGATACAGCTATTCCGTTCAATACACAGGCTGCCAAAGATTCTGGATGCAAAGACATTTAGAATAGTATCATGATATGGAATACCTTAAAATACAGAGATTCAACCATATGCACAGGTACAAGCCTTTTTATATCTTTAAAATCGAAAAAACAAACTGGTTCAAAGTTCAAAGCTTTCCCAACTTATGATGAAACACACACACATTTCCAAGGCTGAAAGGAGTAATCAAATAAAATGGTATGCATATATGGGAGGATAACTTAAAACATTTCTCATGCTGCAATCTTGACATAGTTTATGTGTTTACTTTCATCAGGCTTATCTCAGAGACATTCCATGCAACTAAAAGGTACATAACATTCTTTCATAGTTACATGATTAAAATAAACATTTATCATCTGCCTGATAAACTCAAATGAACTCTAACAAATGTTAAGCTGTTCTTCTCTGTTGCGAAAAGAAAAATATGAAACTGTTGCAGCAGTTTTAAGCTAAATGTATATTAAAATAAGCATCAAAATAATATATCCATTACAATTCATCCCAGTGATGCTATAAAGAATCACAGTCCCAGATTATAGTAGAAAGTCAATTATCTGAACTAACTGGGACCTAGCGTAGTTTTGATAATCAAACAATTGAACCAGATAAAAAAAAAGTCTAAAATCTTTTTTTTTTTCTGCACACAGGAATACACTTTTTAACCATTCAGCAATTCCAGTGGACAATAAAAAATATTTTTCACACACAAGCTGGCTACAAGCTCAAGAAACATGCTCAAGCGAATATGTATAATGTTTAAATATTCAGATGTTATGATTTTTTGTACCTGAAAATTTTGGAAGGCTGGTTCAGATAACTGATGTTTCAGATAATCAACATTCGGATAATCGACTCTCTACTGCATTTTGAATCATATCATTGTCAAACATGTTTTTGTCTACCATCTACTTTAATACTGTATTTTAATACTATGTTCTAAACTGCACTGTTGTACTTCAACGGTCTGCCTAACCGTGCCTGTTAAATCACATTTTATTAAACACACTAAAAATAGTATCCAACAGGCTCCAAGTAGTGAAAACTGTATACGTTTATTGCTATGAAGCACTTTCCATTGCTGTGATACAGCAACTTCATCAGATAGTAACAAAAACTCTTCTTTCTCTCAAATTTAAATAGTTGACCAGGTCACATGATACTAAAATCAGCTGGTAACTACGTCACAACACATTCCCAGCATACAAAAGTTTTTTTTATAAATATCAAATTAAAGTTACAATTAGTCAAATTTACACATATACACACAAGTACTTCCCATGTATTTAACCTAACAACACAATAAAATCAATAAATAAAAAAGAATGTATGTGTAGACACACACACACACACACACACACACACACACACACACACACATATATATATATATATATATACACTTAAGCCATATTTCTTTGTAATGTGTTGTTGCTATTATTGTCTGTTTAAAATGACAAAAAAAAAACATTATTCACTTGTCATTTTAAACAGACAGTAATACACACATATTCTTTTTTATTGATTGATTTTATTGTGTTGTTAGGTTAAATACATGGGAAGTACTTGTGTGTGTATATGTGTAAATTTGACTAATTTTAACTTTAATTTAATATTTGTAAAACAACTTTTGTATGTTGGGAATGTGTTGTGATGTAGTTACCAGCTAATTTTAGTATCATGTGACCTGGTCAACTATTTAAATTTGAGAGAAAGAAGAGTTTTTGTTACTATCTGATGAAGTTGCTGTATCACAGCAATGGAAAGTGCTTCATAGCAATAAACGTATACAGTTTTCACTACTTGGAGCCTGTTGGATACTATTTTTAGTGTGTTTAGTAGTTCTTAACTCCCAGTTTGTACTTTGTGTAAATCACATTGTATTGCTGTTTTCACAACTCTTTTTGCTATTGTCACTGTTTGTAAAGTAATTGCTCACACCTTTCACTGTTTGCAAAGCAATCTGTTCTGCTTGTTCGCTTTTCCCACCAAGCAGAGTTTAAATAATTGAATTGTTTGCTGTTTAAAAGATTATTTAGAGTCTATTTGCTATTTTCTGCTTTTTAAAACTTTTTTATGGTCTCACTGCTATTTTTCTGCCATGTTAAATATTTATTTCATGATTCCTGCTGGAATTAGTGTAGCTGGAAGCTGTAGCATAGTCCAGGTACAGGTTTGCTGCATCTGGATCTGATTGTAGTGGCTGTTTGTTCTGAGCACACTTTCCAGGCCATCTTTGATTGGAAGGAGCCCTTCTGTACTTTAATGAGAGAAGTGTGCTGATTGTAACCTGTCTAATGAAGGGTGGTTGGTCTAGGGCTTGGAGTAAGGAACCTCATTGGTCCTTTTGAACTTTTTAAAAAGTTTTTATTAAGCTTTTAACTTCTGGTATTTAAGCCCCACATTTGAGCTGGTTTCAGCTTGTTTGCACATCGTTCAGCACCACACACTGCTGCACAATTGTGCGCCATAGAACAGATAACTTCGACAATTCTTCCCGTAGATGCGGCTTTAGCATATTAGTGTAGTCTTCATTATTAGTACTCTTTCTGGTCTAAGAGATACTGCTAGTGAGCTGTGACCTATTAAACCATCAGCAATAAAACCTCTGGCAGAAATATCCATCTACTGAGCAACTCCTTGATCAGTCCTGGAAAAAACCCTTTTTGAAAACAGTTCTTCAACCTAGCATTATGGACAGGTGGATTACCCTTGTTTCTCCTACAAACCTTGTTGATTTGGGTCTTCCAAGGCAGTGAAGCAATTGCCTTGTGTACACTGACAACCCTCTAACAACACATTCTAGTACAGACTGCAAGAGATTATCTACACCAAAAATCTTGAATCCCTGCTCTCTCACACTTGAAACAATAACACTGAAGAGGTTGTCAACACACTCACCACTACTCATGCACATAGTATGGATCAAACACATAAATCAACAAAAGTGGAGGTTCTCTCAAAAAACTTACCAAAACACCGGAGACCTCCAAAACACACGACTGCTATAACTAACACAGCTCCCACAGCACCCATGACACATAGCAACACCAGTGTCTCACCTACCAAGCCCATAAGGTATAACACTAAAAAAAAACACATTTTCTTGTCATTGGAGACTCCACAATGAGACACACACATGTCCCACTCACCACGTTGGACAAGGAGCAAGTCATGGTCAGCTACCTGTCCGGTGCCAGGATTCATCAGATCATGCATTCACTCAGGTCTCTCAGGAACAAGTACCATTATGACTCTGTCATAGTTCATGTTTATATGAATGACCTGACACATACGTACCTCAATGAATATATCAAGAGACATGATTGAGCTCTCTGAGTATGTGTCCAAGCAGGTATGTCCTTAGCCTTCAGCAGCATACTACTATCAAGTCCAAATAAGTGGTGCAGTAGTGCTCTGAATAAAAAACAAATAAAATAAAAGAGCACAAACGTTGTGAGTCCACAGTACTATTTAATGAATAAAAATAATAAAACAATGTTAAGCGCTTTCATCAACTAGTATGACTTCTTCAGAAGGTTCTATGTTTTATTACTTTTATTCATTAAATAGTACTGTGGACTCGCAATGTTTTTGCTCTTTTATTTTATTTAGCATACTACTATCACCTAGAATGATGAAGCAGTATTAAAAAAAATGACATTTCAATAATCAGCTTAGTATTTGGTGTCATTCAAAGGGGGTCCAATTTCTGTCAGCCTGGGAGGTCATGGTCGACAAACCTCACTGCTTTGCCAGAGACAGTTTGCACCTGACATCACTAGGCTTTCAGTTGCTAGCAAAGGCTCTTGTCTGCCCCATAGTATGTTTTTAGGCAAGGTCTCAAAAACAAACTTACCAACATGAAATTTGTCAATCATAACAAAACAAGGGTTATGTTGCTAAATGCTAGTAGCTTAAACCAAATGCTGCACACCCTGGAAGCACTTCTATCCTTGGAAGATGTAGATGTCTGTGCAGTCAAAGAATCCTGCTTCAAGGCCACAGACATTACCCCTGCCTTGAAAGGCTACAATGCCTTCCACACCTTCAGACTGCAAAACAAATGTGTGAAAACCAAAGAAGGTGGTGTTTCTATATATAGTAGAGATAAATTCACCACCCGTCTAGTTAGAATGGACAACTCCATGGAGCTACTCTAAGTTCAGTTTACTGTGGGTATTCAAGTTATAGCTAGTTATAGATCCCCCTCAGTGGGTCTTAATGCTCATGAAGCCTACTTGAACAAACTGGAGTAAATCCAAATATTGCCAAATACTCTGGTTATGGGGGATTTCAATTATCCCAACATCAACTGGGAAACCTACTCTAGCCCTAACTCACTAGCACAAAAGCTCCTGGACTTTGAATATAGATCTAATAGATCACCTACCGAACACTTTACCATACAATCCAATAATGGGACCATTATCTCCCCTGACACCTATACAAAGCTATTAGGAGTAAACATTGACAATAAACTCAGATTTGATATACACATCAACCAAACCATTAAGTCAGTCAACAAGAAACTTGGGACCCTATATAGAATAAAAGTCTTCCTTACCCCAAATGCCAAGGCAGCCACAGCCCACTCACACCTTCTCTCTACCCTACTATATGCCTCTCCTGTGCTTACTAACCTTAACAAATCTGATCTGAACAAGCTCTCATCCTGCTATAATCACATTGCCAGATTCGTTACAGGCCTACCCTACAGAACGCACCACTGTATTAACCTGAAAAAATTTGGATGGATAGAATTCCCATACCTTCTTCAGCAGTACTAACTCATAGAGGCATTCAAAATCCTTAAACAACCTGAGAATACCCCAGCGCTAAAAAAACTTAATGACTCCCTACTCCAATCTTAGCTGCCTTCGCTCAGCAAACAGAATCCTTGTCCAAACAACTAAATCTTTCAACCTAGGCGGCGATGCTCTGTTCGCCAATACCACTGGTAAAATATGGAACTCTCTCCCCAATAACCTCATGCTTGCAACTTCACTATTTCAATTCAAAAATAGTCTAAAACTCCACTTTAAGTCACATTGGCTATGTCCTTGCTCAAACCCAGACTAGCTCTGTGCCATAAACTAAAACCCAAACCAACTAGCTAAGGTGATAAGAACTTTGTTTGTTGTGATAAAGAACTATGTATGTTGTCAAACTCTATGGCATTATACTGCCTATCGTCTTCGCTAATATGTTATTAATGTATATTCTAATCATTAGTAGTAAATTCAGAAGATATTGTATGGTAGTCTTGTACTAGTATGTAAATAGCCTATGTTCTTTGTTATTGTTCATCTTATTTACTATTTTCTGTATCTAATTATCATTGTAACTCTGTTGGAGCTTTTCTCCCCGGGCCTCCGCTGAAAAAGGACATGTATCCAGTCAGACTATCCCGGTTAACAAATGTAAAATAAATAAATAAATAAATAATTGTTAACTCAAATTTAACAAGTTGTTCAAACTCAGACAAGAGGAATAAATGTACTAGGCCTGGTCCTCGCTAACATGACAAAGAGATGCACTGCTGCAACTGTCAGACCCTCACTAGTTAATTCTGACCTTATAATCAGTCAACTTTGAGCTGGCAATAATACCAAAACTCCCAAAGGGCATAGTCAAACTAAAAAGCTTCACCAAGGCAAACTATATAATCTCAGGGGTAGGTATAAATGCATTACAAGCCCCACCCCTAGCTGGAAGTGGTAATTACACTAAAGCCTTGTACAATCACTTGCATAAGTGTATAGACTTGGCTGTTCCAGAGAGAATCAAAACCAGAACCCCAAGTAAAAGCAAAACCCCATGATGGACATCCAGCATCAACAAACTTTACAACAAATGCAAAAAGTTGCTGTCCAAGAAAACAAAGGCGAGGCCAGAACAATGGAAAAGCACCCTATTCAGCCTCAGCAGGCAACTAAAACAACATGTCAGACCTTCTAACGGCATCTTTGAGAAAAACATAGCAAGCACAGCCAAGGATAATCATAAGACCTTTCACAGCTACATGTGTAGCCTGAAAGGCAGGACCCAAGCATGTGCTGAACTTGTCAATAACAGTATCACACACACTGACCCTGCAGAGATAGAAAACCTGCTAGCAGATAAATTTGGTGATAATGTCACTCCCTTATCCCCTCCAAACTTGTCATAAACCTTGCCTCCAACTCCCCCTATCCTATATATCTGAACAGTAGGTCATTAAAGCTTTGTCTAAGGCAGAAAACACAGCCCCTATAGGAACAGACTGCATCCCAGGCTGTCTTCTAAACAAGCTAAAGCACGAACTAGCATCACCATTAAGTACCCTATTCAATCATAGCCTAACCCACAGGCTTTGTTCCTGTGGAATGGAGAATAGCAACAGTTATTCCCTTCCACAAAGGTGGCCAAGCAACAAACCTGGGGAATTAGACCCCATAAGTCTAAGCAGCCTTATCTGTAAAGCCATGAAACATATCATCATGGACCTCATAAATAAAGGCACAGGCAACCTCCAAACCCTGGATCCAACCCAATTCGACTTCATCAAAGGCGGATCCTTCCTGTTAAACCTGGTGGATTTCTTCACAAATGTGACCAGGGCCACTGACAAGTGCAAATCTGTGTACAGCATACCTCGACTTGGCAAAAGCTTTCAACACAATCCCACACTCAGGCATTACCGATAAACTTAGCAAACTGAATGTAAACCCTTTTGCTGTAAGATGGGTTGCAAAGTATCTCACAAACCGGACACACGTTATCAAAGTGGGTGACTCCACATCAACCAGCAGCCCTGTCACCAGCAGGTTGCCACAAGAGTCAGTACTGGGCTCCCTTCTGTTTGATATATACTTCTCAGAAGTTCAGGCCAAAACTAAGGGGTTGTGGCTGACCAAGTTTGCGCATGACTGCAAACTAGGTGCAATTACTGAATTCCCAAATTATGCCAGTATACTTCAGGAGGGTCTTGTGCAGAACAATGACTGGTGTCTTAGTCACGGTCTCAAATTGAATGCATAGAAATGCATCATCATTCCCTTCAGCAAAAACAGCAAAACAATGTCCTTTCAAACTATCAAATCAACAACAATACCCTAAGTACCTGCAAAGTGGTAAGGGATCTGGGATCACAAGTGTGTCTACTGTAGTAAAGAAGACTTTCTATGTAGCACAATTGATTGGTAAAAGCATTACCTCTAGGGCAAATCAGGTTATAGCCCCTCTACACTCTTCACTAATCGGGCCCATAATTGAGTATAATGCCCCTTTTGGCATGTACCGTACAAAGAACCTGCAGCAATTGGAGAGACCTCAGAGGTTTCTACCAAAGAATATCAAGGGACTCCAGCACATGCCTTACACAGATAAACTAAAGTCCTTGTCAGTATACTCTAAATCATATAGACTTCTTAGGGGAGACTTATGCCTGGCTTACAGAGCAATCACAGACCCAAATCTAATGAATTTGCTGCAAATCCGGAAATCACACATGACTAAAGCTACACATTCCAGGGACCTAAATATGGCATGTGACTTGAATAGGACATGCTGGAGGGACAGATTTGTCTCCCAGCAACTGCTGTGTATTGGAATAGGCTACCAGTTCATGTGAAACAGAGCACCTCTATGACACTGTTCAAAAGGAACCTGGACGAGTGGATGGAGCACCATAAATTCTTACCAGGGATAGTGCCCACAATCCTCCTGGACATGGGCAGTCATTACTAAATACAGTCCTGGAAATTGACTAAAGTATCTATGGTATTACATAGAGAGGAAACAGCTAGACTTGAAATGACTTCCAGGTCTAGAGTCTAGTAAACTCCTATGATCCTATGATATATGCTGTGGGATGTTTTTGTACAGGTATGACAACCATTGCATGTGCATATTTTCTCACAAAACAATTTACTAATAGATTTTTAATAACTGAATATACAAGAGCTATGTAAAGTATGATTATAATATAGGTAATTATACATTGTTTTATACTTCTACCAGTGTTTCTAAATATATTACCAAACCATCCAAACAAGGTCCAACCAGACTCAGGTTTAGTCATATTAACAGCCAATTGCTCCATAAAGTCAGCCACTTTTATTTGTTCATCATGAAAGTCTGAAACAAAAGTGCATCACCATTTTCTGATCAGATGGCAAACTGTTCTTTGAGGCTAGTACATAATCAAGAGCTATTCTGTTTTGTAAGGCGGTGACTTGAACTTCAGCCAGTTCTCTATTTGCCATGCGAATGTGTTCTGATGCCTTATTAGCCATTTTAGCTAATATAAGGGACAACTGTTTCACTTCATGCATAGTTCACAATAGAAAACAAACAGGATGAGAAGTGACCATAAAGCCAAGGTTCCCCAAAGGATGTCAGGATAAAATAATCCAAGTCCAGCAGTCTTCCAATACAAACACAGATTTTATTAAGCGCTTTTGTCTCGGTTAATACCGAGACTTCATCAGAATAAAAACACACAAAAAACTCTAGCTTAAATATACTAACCAATTCATTTCTGAATTAATCAATTAACCTAAAAATCTTAAAAAGACATTCACATTTATGTACAAATTCATTTGGTCAATGCCTTCAGTTTTAAAACAGGAGCTATAGACACAGTTTCATTTAGACCAGGAACTTGAAATGAATTAAGCAAAAATTGCCATTTTAGTTCACACAATTCAATATTCAACTCCCACCAACCCCCTCTTGGAGGCCCCCTGGGATTATGTCTGGGGCACTGCTCGAGAGAGGGGCAGGAATTTACAATACATGGGTGGCAAAAGCCAATACACTGTTGGGCTAGGCTTGCTTTGGCCCTCAGGCCGATAGCCTAGTACCTACCTATGAACTTATGAGATCTATGCACTACTTCTAAAATGCCAAATCTAAATCTTTTAAAATCAACACATTTAATAGAATGTCTATATAAGGCATTTTTTAATTAAGAAAAAATAAGCCAAAACAGTTAAATAAACTGGTTTAAAAAATTTAAATGTACAACCACTAAATTAATATTTACATGTCCACTTAAATATTTAAACAAACCTTTATTTTGCAATATTTTAGTTAAACTTTTTCAAATTCGTTAATTTTAGGGTTGTTCTTTATTTTATTTCCACATTTTACAGTTACCCATTTTATTCAAACATTTTGAAGTAACATTTTATTTCTTAGCAAACACCTTTACTCCTAAAATAATAACAATTTAAACCACCATTTTATAACCTCTTTTGGGCTTGACTTTTTCATTTTGAGGCAACAACATTTATTTTTGAAAAGGGAATCATTGTTGTTGCCAACAAAACATTTTCAAATACCCAGGAATTTTTCTTTTTTTTAAATACTGTGTAATATTACCTCTTTACTGATCCTGAAAAGAATTTGGGTAACCGTGCCCTTAAGGTTTCAAATGATCAATAATGAATAAATAAAAAAGGTTCAAAGGTCCCACTTTCTGAGCACATTCAAATTTTTATCCTTTTTCTTCCTTTTCAAAATTTTTTTTCTTGTTTCTCAGGTTGAAAACTGTTAAAATTCAAAGTAAAAATTAAATCCTTATTCCAAATAGAAAATGGTTTTCTAAATTTTTCTATCAACTATGTCTTTACTTAATTGTATTTTACTTATTTAAAATACTTATTAAAAATAGTTAATTTTTAGATTCATTCAACTAAAGCAATACTAGTCCTCACAAAATCTGAAAATCTGTACAAATATAGGTTTTAACCAAAGAATAAAATAAAAATCTCCTTAAATTCAGATTCTCTCCAAAAATTTATAAACAACAGAAAAAGCATATAGAAGCTACATATGGCACTTAACGCTAAGGCGCAAGATCCCATTATTCGCAACATTACACACCAACTAAACAAAAAAAATGATTACTTTCAAAAATGTTTTATCCACTAATTAAAAACAAACCTTATTACTAATTTAAAAATTTAAATTAACTACGTTCAATCTTATTTAAAGTATTACGCATACCAGATGTCCAGTCCACTCCTTCCTTATGGTCCCATAAGTAATGTCTTGAATGTGCGTCCATTAAAATGAACTAGTCCTTAAAAAAATAATTTAATCCCAAAAAATAACAAAATCCTTAATGAAAACATAATTGATTCCAAAATCTTTAAAAAAAAATGGTTTAGATCTTTGAAACACCTAAATGATTAGTGAAACTAAATTATTATGTAGTAATAACATATAGAGTAGATTTCTATGTGGGACCTTAAAAATTTGTATTCAAAAGCGTTTGGGTGCTTAAGCTTAAGAAATTCAAATTCAAGAATGATAATGTCTCCCTAAAGAATCAAAACCAAAAAGTTGTACCTTCCTGTGTAATTTCCTTAACTTCATTATACCTAGCTTCAGTGCAGTCACTTACTTAATCATTTCCAAAATAAATATCTTTTACTTTTATAATCTATATTCTCATTTACTTTACCCTTTACCCCTATTTGGTTTTTTTTACTACCTCTATTATATTCTCTATCTTCTTTATTAAGTTAGTTAATCTCCTATTAAGATTAAAATATTTTCTCTTATATGAAGTTACAAACGAATGATCTTTCAAACATTAATTCTAATAATGGCTCGCACAAGGAATGGTGGGAAGGGTTAAACTTACTCAAGTTTAAATACTTCACTTTTATTTGTTAACTCAATAGAATATATAAGTCGTCTTTTTTCTATAACTCAACTCAAAGAACTAGTAAGCTCTGAATAACTTTAGATAAATTTGATAAATTTAAGGGAAAAATGAAAATGTACTTGTTAATAATGAAAAAGAGTTAAAGTTAAAATGCTAATTTTTGCACTCATTTTTGTGTCCCCTTGTTGACCCCCTATGTTTTCCATAAAGTTTTAGTTAACCTCATTCTCAACCTAAAAAATACCATCCTAAAATCATTTTCTGTACCTGCCCCTGCCCCCTGTCTGGGGTGGTTCAGGGTTGGAAATAGCTAGAGGGCATAATGAAAATAATTATAATTGTTAGTATTGTCATTTCTTTGTCTATTACGATTAACTATCCTCTTCTCTCTCCTCTCCCCTGCCAGAAACCTCCCTGTTCATTTAACTATCCTATTGTGTCTCGCTATGGTGGTAGTCTCAGAATCCTATTTCTTGACCTACCTTATTCATAATCAACCCTGTTGTTCGGCTATAACCATATGGGTTAATTATATGCTTTAGGCATAAGGTGAGCCATGCCTTTCTTGTATTCATCATTATCTCTATTTAATTTTTTTCCTTTTCTATCCATACTTAATCCTACTTGTCTCTCAATATGATTAAACCTATTGTCATTTTATGCTTTCGCTTTTCGCTTAGGGGTCACCACAACAGAACTCGGTCTGCTAATGTTCTGTGTAAGATTCTTATGTACCGGGTGTTAGCCCCTGATGCACAACCTTCAATGAATGATCATCTCATTCACGCGATGCCACACAGAAGCATGCCTAGCTGAGAATCGAGCGGGACAACGTCTACTGTGAGGTGTGAACGCGCCATCGCACTTGAAATGCTTTTTAATCCATTCATTAAAGTTAGTTCTTCTTTTCTTCACTTAACTGTTAATGGTCATGGAACTCTCCAAGAACAAAGTCACGTCACATTACAGAAACCTGTACAAAAAGTCATGTTCCTTTTGTTGTCAAACGCCTTTGTTAACTGATGTTGTGGATTTTTGCTAGTTTTTTTGTCATTTTTAGTTGTGTTAGTATTGTTATCAGTGCTATCATTGAGTTTGCAGCTCTTAGAGTCATTATCTCAGTCTCTCTCCACAGCATTCCTTTTTCAACTATCAAACGAATATTCAAAATCAACCATGTTGCATGTTGCAATATACACGTAACTGTTCTGTGGGCAGAAAATAGTGACAAAACAAATAAATAGGAAGGAGAAGAAAACACATTCTCTGCCTGCCAAACACTGTACTTGTAACCACAAAGCGCAGAATAATTCCACTGCATCACAGACAAAAAAAAAAAAAAAAACAGGAGCTATAAATAAAATAAAGGTTCCCCAAGGAGGGATAATATAATCCAAGTCCATCAGTCTTCCTGCAAATAACACAGATTTTGATTTTTGCTTTCTCACTCAATAATTGAGACTTCATCAGAATAAAATATGCTGGATTATTTTTATGAGTAACTCCAAATTGCTAAGAATTTTTTGGGGAGGAGCCAAAATTTGTGAATAAAATGGGTAAAAATCTTAAGTATTTGTTTGAGCATAATACTATACTTCCTAACCCATTTGAAAAGGGAACTACAAAATGTGGACGCTGCTCATACTATAAATATATTTTAGAAGACAAAAGTATAAGTTTACCCAATAGGGTTAATTTAGTGGTTTTTAAACCAGGAAATTGTACAAGGGGTTTAGTTTACTTGGCTGTATATGATTCATGTAAATATTTATATGCAGGTAAAAAGGAGTGACAGATTAGTAAATGCATTTATGAACATGTTCATGCAATTACACAGAAAAATGAAAAAAAAAAAGCCTTATATAGACATTCTATTAAATGTGTGGATTTTAAAAGGTTTAGATTTGGCATTTTAGAAGTAGTGCATAGATCTCCAAGAGGGCATTGGTGGGAGTTGAATACTGAATTGTGTGAACTAAAATGGCAATTTTTGCTTAATTCATTTCAAGTTCCTGGTCTAAATGAAACTGTGTCTATAGCTCCTGTTTTAAAATTGAAGACATTGACCAGATGAATTTGAACATAAATGTGAATGTCTTTTTAAGATTTTTAGATTAGTTAATTGATTAATTAAGAAACTAATTGTTTAGTATATTTAATCTAGAGTTTTTTGTGTGTTTTTTATTCTGATGAAGTCATGGTATTAACCACGACGAAAGTGCTTAATAAAATCTGTTTTTGTACTGGAAGAGTGCTGGACTTGGATTATTTTATCCTGACACCCTTTGGGGAACCTTGGCTTTATGGTCACTACTCATCCTGTTTTTATCAGTTAACAATCATTAACAGTTCAGTGAGAAAACAGACTGTTGAGCACCCTAATCCAAGAACTAACTTTAATGGGAGTTGAATACTGAATTGTGTGAACTAAAATGGCAATTTTTGCTTAATTCATTTCAAGTTCCTGGTCTAAATGAAACTGTGTCTATAGCTCCTGTTTTAAAATTGAAGACATTGACCAGATGAATTTGTACATAAATGTGAATGTCTTTTTAAGATTTTTAGATTAGTTAATTGATTAATTAAGAAATTAATTGGTTAGTATATTTAATCTAGAGTTTTTTGTGTGTTTTTTATTCTGATGAAGTCATGGTATTAACCACGACGAAAGTGCTTAATAAAATCTGTTTTTGTACTGGAAGAGTGCTGGACTTGGATTATTTTATCCTGACACCCTTTGGGGAACCTTGGCTTTATGGTCACTACTCATCCTGTTTTTATCAGTTGTCGTTGATGCAGGTTGGAATTATTCTGCCTTTGTGGTTACAAGCATAGTTCACAATAGGCCATACTGCAGAGAACAAAACAAAGCTATTGCATGCTCAGCAGAGTGTATCGTCATCTTATTTTATAACCTTCCAGCAGGTATAGACAAAGAATGAAAAATTGCTTACGTCATCTGTCCCACATAACAAACAGAGCAGTTTCTGGGAACCAGAGGTGGGGTAGACATGGTCTCCAAAGATGCAATGATGATTGTCCAATATTCCCATGTCTTTCCCCAGTCATACGTCTTCAAGCTCTGTCAATAAAGTCTTGTCATGGGTGCAGTTTGTAACCTACTTGCACAGTTCTTTTTCTGGAATAACAAGTATCACCTTATGCTGATGCAGCCAATTGGTAATGCATTTTCACTGTCCAGTCCCTAATGTTATGCCAAGTTTGATTTTCTACAGCAATTTGCATTTCTAAATTAGTCTGTTGCATAGGGACAGGTAACATTAGACTGTTCCCCTTGACATCATGGGGAGCAAATCCACACACAGCAGCTGGAAACATTTAGGTCAGTGGCATATTGGTGCAGCATTCGAAGAAATAGATTTTCCCTCATGTCAGTTAGAAGCAGTAGGAGGAGGGGACTCAGTGATGTCACCAGAATGAGATGTGATGCCATTTCCTGTTGACTCTGGAGACGTCAAGCAGGTTTTACTGCAAATATGAATATGGGATTTATGCCCATTTGGACATTTCCAGTAATCAAAAGTCACATAAATAAAGTAAAATACAATAAATAAAAATAAATACAAAGACTGTTTTTCTTTTTGATCACTGAAAAGAACTTTATTGATAAACATGTCAGATTTCTACATTCCCTGCAGTCCTAATGCATGGTGTACAATCTTCCATTTCAACAGCAGTTGGTCTCATACTCTTATCAGTCTGAGACAGCCCACTACTGGTGTTACAGCAAATATTGAAAATTACATGGGTCCAAAAAAATTTTGAGTCCAGCCTCTGTACATATTATTGTGCTAAAAGGTTTGGAAGTTGGCACATGTGGCAGCGCTCCTGCATTATTGGGGTTAGATATGCAGAGTTTCTGACTGGTGGGGAAGGTGGCATTTTCAAGGGATGGCCCATAAGAATTTCATGCTGGCTTAGTTTACAAGTAGCATTTACAGTTCCCCACACACTCATCAAAGGCAGAGGCAAAGCATCTGACCATTTTAATCCTGTCTCACTGCAAATTTGGTAATTCTGATTTTAAGAGTCTGGTTAGACTTTTCAACAAAGACCTGATGACTATGGATGGCGGGGGCAATGTAACTGTAAAGAAATTTTAAACACAGAACACACTTTCTATCAATTTCAGCAGTAAAATGGGTAGTTCTATCTGAATTAATACTATGAGGTACCCCAAAATGAGGAATAAATCCCTTTAGCAATTTCTTTACTACTGTTTCATCATCACACTCAGTATAGATAGGCTTCTACCCATGCAGAAAAAAAAACACAAACTATTGCTAGAATATATGAAAATGTAGTACACTGCTTCATCTGGATGTAATCCAATTGTATAGTTACAAAGAGCCGGGCAAAGCTGAAGGTACTATCTTTACAGGAGGTACAATATTATGTGACAAACATCTTGCAATTATTCACATAATGGCCAACTTGAGACTAAGAAAGAGGGGCAAATCAATCCTGCTAAATAAGATTAAGAGGGTCATGCTTACCAGTATGATTCGCTAAGTGATATGCCCTTATCAACCAGGGTAGTATGGCTAAAGGTGCTACTGTCCTGTCATCAGGATATTTCTATAATGAATTATCTTGCTTTTTGCAACTTGCACTGATCCGGGTCTATATTATCTTGTCAAAAGATGTGTTCAGTGAACACGTCTTCATCGACAAGTAAACAACGAACCCTGTAATCACCAAATGGCCACATCAGCGACTTTTTTCCAAGGGGAAAAAAGCACTTGGCCTAATAAACAAAAACAAATGTTCAGACCCTACATAGTGGGGGGTTATGCCCCCCACACTCCCCCAACAAAATATACCAACTCCGAGATTGCACTACAGTGGGGAAAAGGGCAAATCCCCAATGACGGCCCAGTGCTTTTTTCCCCTGGGAAAAAAGTCGCTGATGTGGCTGTTCGGTAACTACAGAGTTTGCTGTTTACTTGTCGATGAAGACGTGTTAGCTGAATATGTATTTCGACAAGATAATATAGACTCCACTGATGCACCTCTTTTTCTCAGCCTCTGAAGCTTCATTCTGCAAAGCAATTAAATCATTAAAATTGCAAAGATCAAAAAATTTTGCTGGATTTTCTTGAAAAACAAAAACATTTTTAGTGACATCCAAACCAGCAGCCTGCTTGGCTACATAATTTGGTAGTCTGTTACATCTTGCAATAACAGTATCGCCTTTTATGTGAGCTTGCATTTTAACTATAGCTAAAGCCTTTGATAACAAAAAAGCATCTAATAGGTCTTTTACAAACTTTCCATTTTTTATTTCACTTTATCCACTGACGTTACAAATCCTCTGTCTCCACAATTCTCCAAGTCATGGGCCACCCTGAAGCCATAATGGCTGTCAGTATAAATGTTCACAATTTTATAGGCTTTTGTTAATGCAATCAATTCAGCAACTTGTGTAGAAATAACCCCCTTGTAGTCTTTCCTAATGCAGTATTGTATTTTCAGTACACATGGCTATGCATGCAGTAAGATTTTCCTTTGTCTCTTCTACATGATCTATCCATGAACAATTCCATTTCTGCGTATCTAGGAGAAAGTCACAATTATTCAGTCATAAGGTAAAACATCTCCTGTCATGGACAGATGGGATGTTGAGTTCAATACCTGGAATCGCTCAATGGTAATTGAAGGGTTTGAAATAATCAACAACTCATTTTGCCAATCTAATGGCTGAGAGATACTGCAGTTTAGATTTTAGCAACAGTGCAGATGCCACAAAGGAACTACAACTGCAAGCTTTTGTCCTAGGACTAATGCTGCAGATTGTTCTACCATTAGTGCAGCAGCTGCAATTGCCTGCAGGTAGACCAATAATCCTCTAGTCACCAGGTCTAAGAATAAATTGTAATATGCAATAGATCTAAATCCATCCTCATGTTTTTGAACTAGTACCCCTGCTGCATACTGAAAGCCAATGGCAAAGCACAACTTTCTTTCATGGTTATATGATTAAAATAAATACTGCCATCTACTTGCTAAGCTCTAATGCATTCTAACAAAAATCAAGCTATTCTTCTCAGATGGGAAAAGAAAAATATGAAACTATTGCAGCAGTTTTGAGCTAAAAGTATATTAATACAAGCATCAAATTAATATATTCACTATAACTGTATATACCAGTTACATTGCCTTTATGGTTGGACAAATTGACGGGAGACCACAAATTCACCCCAGAGGTGGCACCCAGGTCCCTCATGGACAGGGGTAATTGTCGTTTTTCATAGAATCACTCTCCGAATTACATCCATCTAACCAAGGACAATTGAGGCAACTCAGGTTTAACAAGACATACTTGTAAGAGCTCTAGAGCTGCTAGCCTAGTAACCTCCTATGAACACATGAATGCAACTGACAGCATCCTAACAGACCATCTGCTGCCACCTTGAACTTGCAAAGTATGGGCATACCTATTCTGACATGAAATGTTCAGGCTTCCTTCACACTGATCCAGTGCAAGTTATTTGTTTTTCTTGCAAATGAGTGTAGGGATATGTTTTTCTACATATGAGGTATTTGATCTTCTCCCACAATTCTGTGCCTGTTCACACAAAAAGGAGGAAATTCAACACACTTTAATAACTTTAGACCCATAGCAATCTTATCCCCCTCTCCAAAATACTTGAAAATGTATTCAAAACAATTGCTAAACTAACTCATGCAGGAAGAATTCCTATCCTCCACACAATATGACTTTCATCCTTCCCATAGTACTAAATCTGCACTTCTAAGCTATATAGATGCTGTCAATAAAGCTAGATATAATGGCAAACTAATCTCTTCCTTATTTCTAAACTTCTCCAAAGCCTTATACACAATTTGTCACAGCAAACTTCTACTTTAAATGTCCTCATTAGGTCTCTCTTAGACTACCCTTTTATGGTTAAAAAGCTGCCTGTCCAATAGGTAACAGTCAGTAAAATGGCATTTCACCCTCTCTCCATACCTCGCAGTGTATCACAAGACTCTATCCTCCTCTTTAACATTCTCACCATCATCCCCCATAAAATCCAGACAACAGGCCTCCCTAATAGAATATGCAGATGATTCCTCTGGTTTACTATGAGAATATCGAATTACAGAACAAAATCCATTCACATCTTCGATTCAGATGTGCGACATGCAGCATATTAATTAGGACAGAATGTCGCAGTGCATATAGTGAAACATTCGGATTCACACCTTTGATTTTCTGTGTTGCACATCACTACTGCACATCACATAATGTAATGTTTTTGCAGGGGAGGCTTTGCCCCACTACACCCCCTGCAAATAATATATTCCAACTCTGAGATCACACTACAGTGGGGAAAAGGGAAATTTCCCGATCCCCGCTGTATCATGATTTGCAGTCATAACTCCGATGACATATGTGTGAATGCACAGTGGCATTCACTAAACTGCACACTCGCAATAGTGCAGGTTGAAAAAAATGGGAATTAACCAACTGTGGTTCTACATTCCCATTTTCATCGAGCCTTTACTCGTAATTTTCAAAGTAAACTGATTCCTTTCGCATTTGCACATTTAACAACATGGTACACCTCCAAAAATTTACTCAGAAAAATAACAGACACTGAAACATGCCTTCGTAACTCATGGTCAATCCTTAAAAAAAACACTACAGCCTTTTCCCCACAAATCCCTCTCCTATGAAAAATTAAATTTACAGTTCTCCCTCTTGATAATACAAGGATTGAAGTCACTTCTCAAAGCAAATCATTAGGGACACTAATCTTAAATTTGACCTGCATATACAAAATTGCATAAGTAAAACTCATCACAAACTAGGGATGTTTTATAGAACCAAACATTTTCTTACCAATACAGTTAAAGCCACACTTGCCACTATGTATCTCTTCCCAACACTTCTTTATGGTACTCCCATCCTTACTAACCTTCACACATCAAAAAAATCAAAACGTGAACAATGCTATATCAAAGTTGTTAAATTTGCAGCAAATATTACTTTCAGAACCCACCACTGTATAGCACTAAACCCTAAATTGGTTAGAACTACCCCATCAACAAACATATACGTACCTTCTTACCACCTATAAAATTATCCAGGATACATCTTCCTTTCTGGCCCTAAATAACATTCTACACAACTATGTCCCCAGTCGATCATTACGATTCAATGACCAAAAATTGCTGTCTGTCCACAAACCTATCAAATCTGGTAGGTATTGTCTGAACTAAAACAATGTTGCTAAGGCTTGGAACTCCTTACCAGTATCCATCAGGTCAGTACCCTCCCTGCCATCCTTCAAAAGCATTCTGTAGGACTTCCTAGCCAAAAGCTGTCTCTGTTCTTGCTCAACACACCTGATAAACTTTATCACTAAATGTGAACAAATACCTTTTCATACCTTACATCTCCTTACTCTCTCTACTTCACTCACTTCCTTACTTCTATCAATTCCTCTCCCCTGGCTTTCTCTCTAAATGCACCATAAGCCTGCTTCTCTCTCTTCATATTGCAACTCCTGTTTGTATTATCTTTCATTTAATTTCTCTTTAAACAGGCTAAAATCGTTCTAACTATTAAATCATTGTCATATAACTTGTATATATATTTTAACCAATGTTTAATTTGGAATCATTATTTAAACGTAGTAGTGGCACAGTGTTGAAGTAGATAGTGTTCCACCTCACAGCAAGAGGTTCAATTCTCAGCTGGGGTGCCCTGAGTGCAGAGTCTGCATGTCCTCCCTGTGTTCTATTGGGTTTTCTCTGGTGGCTCCAGTTTCCTCCCACATTCCAAAGACATGCAGTAAGTGGATTGAACACTCTAAATTGGAAACAAGTTTGAGTGTGTGTGGTGCAAAAGCATTAACGCAGCAGGGTTAGCCACTCAGCAGTGTAAATCTTGGCTCTAGGTGACTGTCACTGTTGAAAAAACACCCCGACCCCATGTGCAAAAATGGGGAAAAAGGGTTGTGGATGGATTTAAACTGTAATTTTTTTTGTATTATTTTTAAAGACTAACATTTTTATTCTTAAAATGTTTTGTAATACTTTGGAGATTTTTTTACCCCTAGCCTCTGCTGAAAATGGGATCTTATGCAATTGGACCTTCCCAGTAATCAAATGTCAATAAATAAATAAATAAATAATAAATGCATCATATTGTGGGCAAGCAGAAGTTGAATATAGTTGAGTTAACTGGGCAACTCAAGGAAGTTTAATGTTTTCAAAGGACAGTAGTGATGACTTTTATATGACAGATTAGTTGCAAATCTAGCTACCCTGTTATAATATAGTTCTAGCTTTGTGATGAGGGAGACTTGAATATTGGTAAGAACTGGTGAGGCATACAGTAGAGAAGGTAGATGGTATGTGCTTGCCAGAGTGACTCTAGAGGGGTTGGTGAGGAATTATTTGGATCTGTAGTTTATGATGCATTTGATTTTTTTTTTAATGTCAAACTGCAAGCAAATAAGTCTACTAGCTCTTGTGTGACTTTATGTTTGTGTTTTTTTTTCTTAACCAGTTAGTAAGTACTGTGCCAGCTTCCTCTTTTGTAAAAATAAATATTTTAAGGCCATAAGGCAATACACTTGCTCCATTGTGAAAGTAAAACAGGCAGCTCAGTGGATTTTACACAGAAATGAAGCTTCCCTTACTGTCTGCAGATCTTGCATATGAGGCAACTCTACACACAATAGTACTTTTCTTACTTTCGAGTAGGTAACCATCCTTACGGCTCCAGTGTGCCAAATGGGAAATCTTCATTCCTGCTGCTTCCTTTTGAGATGTTCAGTCCTCCTCGCATACTGCTGCTGCATTTCTCAAATACCTGCTTGCTATCCCTATACCTCATAGGATAGCCTTACTTCCTTTCTACTGCTTCCTTTCAAATGCACAATCACTCCTTACTACTGTGACATTTTTCACATGGTCATCCACGTTGCTGCTGCAACTCACATGGTTATTTTCCTTGCTGCCCATGTATCTATCATGGGGCTACCTCTCCTTGCTGCTAATTCTTTTTCCATGGTTTATCCCCACTTACTGCAGGTATGTCTCTCTGACATGGGTCCTTCCTCTTTGCTGTTGCCTCCTTTTACAAGGCTCACCCCTTTACTATCACTGTACCACATATGTGGGTCATCCATCTCTATTTTCATATAGCTCATAGAGGTCATCATTCCTTATTGCTACAGCTCAGACACGGGTCATCTTTTCTTGCTGCTGCTTCCTTTTACAAGACTCCATTTTCCATACTACACTCCTTGAACAGGGCATCCATCCTTGCTGCTTCTGTATCTCACAAGAGACATCCCCTTCATGAGCACTAGCTTTACATAAAAGACACAGGCAATCTTGAGGTAAATAACAGCCCAGGGTGGGTGGCTACATGAGAAACAATGTAGTGCAGAAACCATGTGGGAGGATGAAATGAGCTGAGGATACTGAGTGAACTCTGGGGATGGACGAAGGAATGAGTAAGCAAGAGAATAAAGCGATTTATCAGTAGAAGGAAGAGGAAATGTAGAAAGAAGCGACAACCAGGTTCATTAAGAAATTAGTAACCAGAGTCATCAATGACAAAGAGAAGGACATAAAAGAAGAAAGAAAAAGAGCCTCTAACACATTCAGAAAATAAGGGGCAATTCTAGAGCACAGATAATCAGGAGGGACAAAAAAGGCAAATTCAGATCTTAAGCACGCAATATTGCCCATTGGGTGTGCATCATTGGGGAAATAACGGTCTGCCCAGGAGCATCAGGCCTTTCTATCCCTGGAAACGCCTTTATTTCCTGATAACACAAAAACCTGGAGGGCATTATAAAATGTGTCATCAGTTAAACTGGCTTGTATATGTTTTTATATATATATATATATATATATATATATATATATATATATATATATATATATGTCTACTTTAAAACACCGACGCGCAAAACACAGACGACGAGAACACCGAGACCAGAAGATCAACAACTGAGATGACCAACAGTTTAAGAGCATGAAACATTACATGCCCGACAAACCACAATCCCGACAATCAACAAAACAGAACAAATACCTTTTCCGAAAAACACACACACACAACACAAGCACAACAAAAACCTTACAAACCTACACTAAACCTTACATACACAACTATCTATGCACTGACCTTAACCCAAACCCTAACCCTAAGGTCAGTCACTATCGCACACTCACCTAACCCCGCGCCCTAACCCTAACTCACTTAACCCGCCCCAACCCTAAAGTCTGTCACTATCACACACTTACCTTACCTGCACCCTAACCCTAACTCACTTAACCCGCCTCTAACCCTAAAGTCTGTCACTATCGCACACTTACCTTAACATGTTGGTGTTTTCAGCATTGGGCTTTTAAACTGTCGGTCATCTCAGTTGTCGATCTTCTGGTCTCTGTGTTCTCGTCTTCGGTGTTTTGCGTGTCGGTGTTTTAAAGTAGACCCATATATATATATATATATATATATATATATATATATATATATATATAAATATATATACATTTTTTATATCTGTGATTTATAATAGTTCCTCCACCTAATGTTTGATAGCTTCTGCTGTAAGATATTCAATTTTTTCTCTATGCTTCACAGTAGCTTAATATGCTGCCATGAAGTCTTGGACTTGTTCCAGGGCTCTCCTTGTCCATTAATGCCCTGTTGTACTATGTGTATTCTGCAGTAGGGTAAAGCTTTTATATTCCTCCCATTTTCTAAGATCCATTGAAAAAGATTGCAAAAATCTTCAAGATAATGCAGTGCTGAAAAACAAGACTAGCTAAGGAAGTGAAAATGCTAAGGAGTACATAGACAATAGTGAGTCCCTGACTTCTGAGGCATGAAGATATACATCTCAAGAATGGAAAGGCAGGGCAGGGATGAATGGGGACAAAAATACAGTGTGTAAAATCTTACTCTAATGGTAGATGTCCTCTTCCCTGTTGCAGTATTTATTACACTAGGGAGAGTGCCAAAGGTCAGGAATCAGAAAGGGAGGAGCAAGGACCAGCAGAGCCCTCTAGGAATCCATGAAGGATGCCCCTAACAAAACCAGCTTTAGCTCTGAAAATTCCATCCAACTTGTAGTGCTTGATAAATGTATGCACAGAAGTCCAGGTAGCTGCCTCAAGAATAGAGTTACTGTCTAAACCCTTGAAAGAAGCACCAGAAGAAGCCACAACTCTAGTAGAATGAGCCTTAACAGAAGAAGCAAGGCTCTTACTATGACAGGAATAAAAAAAAAATGGCTTTAGAAATCCAAGAAGAAATAGTTTGCTTGTACACAGCCAATCCTAAGGACCTAGAATGAAAGGAAATAAAGAGCTGATGGGATTTATGAAAAGTCTTGGTCTAATCCAAATAAAATCTGAGTTGTCTAGGTACATCCAAAGTGTGCAGCACATTCTCACTGATACATTGCAGAGAAGGTAAAAAAAAAAAGTGAGCAAATGAATAGACCTATTAAGAACCAACTCATTCACCACCTTGGGCGTAAAAGGATTAGTAGTGTAAGGGACACCCTGTCCTTATGAAACACCAAGAAAGGAGGACAAGCTATAAAGGCCTGAAGCTCAGACACTCCTCTGGCAGAAATAAAGGCAAAAGTAGTCTTACAGGAGCAATGTAGCAAGGAAGCGGAGCCTGCAGGCCCAAAAGGAGCCTGATTCAATATTTCTAAAACAAAATGAAGAACCCAGGAAGGAGGAATAGGCTTCCTGGGAGGCCTAAGATGAAGGGTGCCTTTAAGGAATTGTTTAACTTCAAATCTAGATACTGAAGGAGTAATAAAGGCAGACAAGCAGAAATAGCTGATAAATGGGCCTTAACCGAAGACTAAGCCAACCCAGCATTGAGCAAGTCATACAGATAAAAGAGAACCAGAGAAACATCCGTAGAAAGTTACTGCTTGAGATAAGGGAGATGAACAACTAAGAGATCAATGGGATGAGAATGCTGAGGTCAAACTACTGTTAGAAACCACTGAAGTTTTGGCAAAATGGAGAATAGGAATAGTGGGGGCCATCAACCCCAGCACTCTCAGAAATTCCCTTCTTGTTGTAGAGGTCACAGGAAGAAGGGACTGAAAAAAGGAAATGAGAGTTAGAGCCTTGGGTGGAGGCAGGGATGCCACCATAGGAACAGTCTGAATCCTGCACCCCAGAAAGACATGAACATGAGAAGGACTCAGAAAGGATTTTTTTAAATTTATAGTTAACTCCAGGCTCTGCAGAAGGGAGATTGCAAAGTGAAGATTTTGCAATAAGATCTCTGGAGAGAATGCCTGAAACAGGTGGTCATCCAAGTAGGGAAAGATTTGAATCCCCCTTAACCTGCAAAAAAGCAATCACAGGAGCAAGGCATTTGTTTAATACCCTTGGTGCAGTAGAAAGGCCAAAGGGCAAAGCAGATAATTGAAAATGCCAGGAAGCAACAGAGAAATGTAAAAACTTCCTGAAAAGAGGATGAATTAGGACATGGAGATAAGTATCTTGAGATCCAGAGCCACCATGCAAGCCTGAAGAAGCACAAGAGGGAACAAAGTCTGAAGGGACAACATTTGAAAACAGGGAACCCTCAAATGTGTATTTACATGACAGAGGTCTAAAATAGGTTTCCAAGTACCCTCTTTCCTGAGTATTAGAAACATTCTGGAGTAAAACTCCCAATGGGAAACTGGAACTTCTTGAATAGAACCCCTGAATCAAAGACCCTGAAACAGCCCTGGAAAGAAAGACAGCTGTTCCTAAGGGGGCTGATGAATTCAGATAAAAGGTGGAAGAGATTTCCAGACCATGAAATACCCTTGGCAGATAATGGACAGAACCCAGGAATCCTGAATAACCTTTAACCAAACAGGGAGAGATAGAGAAAGGTGAACGGAAAGAGGAATATGACTGGGAAGAATAGGATAGTCAGACAACACCTGGTTTATCAGGAAAAGGAGACTTCTTGGGCAAGTCTGAGTACCTTTAGCAGGAGGAGCCTGCTTCCCACCTTTCTTGCCCTTGGAGCAGGGCAGGATTGCCTAAGAACAAAAGCTGGCTTATTGGGCCAATTTCTCTGAAACTTAGGTACAGGAGAAACATATTTTATGTTCCTGTAAAGCCTTGCCCTTATCCAGAAGGGACTTAAACAAATCAACAGTAGCTTCACCAAACAAGTGTTTACTATCTAGAGGAGCATCCATCAACTTAGCCTTAATATCATCAAGAAAAGGTTGAAGCTGAAGCCAAGAATACCTCCTCATCACTTACCCCAAAGCAGCAGCAGCCCTAGAAGAAGCATCTACTGCATCATAACTACACTTGATGAAATGACAAGGCACCTTGGGAGGAAGTCCCTAACAGGGAAAAGGCAGAAGTCTTCTTATGGAGTCTGCAAGAGCAGAAATTACCTGACAGGTGTGGGAAAGAACAGTCAACATGTATCTGGACATAACTGTCCAATAACTGACAGCCCTAAAAGCTAAGGTAGCAGAGGTGTAAACCTTTTTCCCCAGCCTTTCCATATTCTGCTATCTTTGTCAGAAGGCAATAACTTTGAAGAGGGAAGCAATTGAGATGGCTTGTCAGAAGCCAAAGACACCACCAAAGGGTCAGCAAAAGGGCACTTACAAAAAATTTACAGCCCTCAGGCACCCTATAAAACCTATCCGGTTTCTTGGGAGCAGGGGGCTGGAAAAGTGCCTTAGAAGCATTAGAAAATACATCCAAGAATGCAGCCAGAAGAGGAGGTACAGAAAAAGGCCTGGAAGAGTCCATATGTAGGAGCTCATACCTTTTCTGCACTTCAGAGGCCTGTGCACAATTCCATTTTAAAAAATCCATCATTCTATAAATTGGGTCCCCATATGAAATTTCCTCAAAAGGAGCATCAGGATTAGTAGATTCCTCTTCGTCAGACCCATAATCTAAATGAGGAATCCAAAAGAAGGAGGCAGAAGTGAAACCAAAGATTCTTTTAATCCATAACAATGAGCGCTTTAGTCCGACTTACATGGACTTCAGAAAAAAACTGCTATTGTACACAAACTCTTTACAAGTAACAAGTCATAGCTCAATAAACTAAGAAACTAGTTTAGTGTGCCCTCTGCAATTTAAAGAGCCCCTTACAGTTATTTTGAAAAAACATACACATTATTAAGTTAAATCATCAAAATACAATAATTTTTGTTTAGCTCAAATACTTTTTAAGTAAAAACTCTGAAGCACCTATTATTAGTGTGCAAAACAAAAATGAACTGTGAAGGAATTGCTGTTCAAGTATTTATACTCTGTCAGCTATATTCTGATAGCTGATGTTGTTCAATTAAGGTTTTTAGAGGTTTAGTGTGCTTATTTGTTAATTTGACATGTGACTTGTTACTTGTATTTAAAGAGCTGTGCGCATAATAGCAGTTTTTTCTCTACTGAAGTCCATGTAAGTCGAACAAATGCTTTATTTTTTGTTACAAAATCTACAGGAGAGGGAATCTGAGAGGAGTAAGCAAGGGATTCCTCATCTGACTCCACCTCATCCTCAGAGGAATGCTGTTCCCTGCTTCTATTAAGGGGAGTAGAGGACCAAGGGGGAGCTGGAACAGAAACACCTTGATGAGGTTTTAAAGCCAAAGCATTAAACAATCCATGAGTGAAATTTTGCCATTCACTCTGTGGGTCTTTGGGAGCTGGAGTAATATGTTTACTCTTCTGCTTTTTCTTTAAGGAGATGTCCGCCTTATGAAATGTAGAAGGCTCTGACCTCGGATGGCATTCAATAATTGTAGTAGGAACCTCTTCCCTGACTAAAATTGAGGAACACCCCTTCACATGCTTATTTCAAGATTAGAAGATCCCATACCTATTGCAGTTCTTGGCTGTGCATCTAAAACTTTTCTACTCCAGAAAACTGACAGCAAAAGTCTAAGATTCTTGCATCTAGCTGACAGCCACAAACAGCACTGACATCACCACACCTCCAAACTGAAGGCCTGACGCATACCTCTCAACTGTACAGATTTTTGCCTCATATTTTTGGTCTGTTCCTCATAAAATTTGTGATATTGTTTTGGATTTTTATGGCAAATCAGTGAGAAATGAATTCACTAAATAATGACAGTCATTTGAGTTTTAGACAACATATCCTTCAGAAAATGTATGGTAACTCAAGAGCTTTTATTCTAGCAACTTTCTAAGTTTATATGAGCAATATTTAAAATTTGTCCCCCCACTATTTTTGGCTTTGTCTAGACTTTTTGTACTAAGAGATTGAGAGCTCTGCTATGTGTCACCGCAAGAACTTTTCTTCTTAGTTCCCCAGTACATAAGCTGTTATTCAACTATTGCCCACCTTTACATTACAAATCACTAACCCCTACTATTCAGCAAGAAATCAAGAAGCTCTCCTGTTTACCTTGCCTTATTTGTAAGTTATTCTCATTTTTACTTCTCTGTATATTGCAAACTTTGCATTTTTATACTGCTCTCAGAGAATTATTTGTTTAATGCATTTCTTTTCTCATTGTGTATGTACTTCTTTTTATGAAATGGTTTAAGCTTGGCATTGTGGGTTCTGACTTTAAAGTGTTATTAGTACAACTCACTCACTACTTACACAGTTAAACTGAAATAACTAACTAAATAAACACATTATGCCAGGTGCAAAAAGTGCTTTACTGCAGGAGGAAACTACATTATAAATATGCTATGCACATGCTCATCCTGTACCAAGCTCTGTGCAGCAACCAGATTTACGTTTAGTTCTGATTTAGGTTCTACCAGACTATTTACTAAAGAAGAAGGGTTCCTTGGAAACTGAATGCAGCCTACACTTGTAAACACATTCTTTTTTCATTTCTCTTTCAGAGTTTGCTTCTGCAGCAATGCAAGCAACCTGAAACTTCAGCTCTTAAGACCACAAAAGACAAGTGAAAATGAATTTTTTTGGCAAACTTCTAACTATGCAAACAGACCTGAAATGAAAAAAAAAATGGCCAGCAACATCTATAGCTTTCTTCTGGCCCACATATAAAGTTTAGTCTCTCTCTACAGTTACGTCTCTCCAGAATTCATTATTTGCTATTGTGATTTCTCAGTATCTTAGTTTAATGTAAAAATAAAAAAATATAGTTGCGAAGATTGTCGTGAGTACGTTATCTTGGTGGATATTTTTGGGGCTGTTGGGAGTTATGGAGCCTGTGGACTGGAGGTAGCTTGCTGAAGTTCTATCAGGTTATGCCCATTTTTTTATATTTAAATATGTACATTCACACAAGCTTTTGAATAGCTTAGGTTATATACATATTCAGTTACTTATTGCCTTATGTGACAAAGTCTTTTAGTGTGTATAGCCTGATTTAATCATATTTTGCAAAGATCTTTACTGAAAATGAATAGAGAGCATTAAGTTGGAGGAAAAAAAAATACCATATGTCATAATTACCCTTGTGAAAGGGCAGTGGTGAAAGCCAAGGAATACAGGAATCCATAGCTCAGGATCAGGATTTCAGAGATGCTAAGGTCACTCTTTCAATGTACAGGGTGGGCATGCACTGGAAAGGAAATTAACATGGTTATCAAATATGTGAGCTGAAAGAACGTGCTGGAGGTTGGAGACAGGCATCATGATATATATGTATATATAAAACAACAACCAAAGGAGGCACCAGACCACGGCAAATAAAAACATAAAAGTATTTATTGCAATTTTATGCAATGAATACTTTTATGTTTTTATTTGCCGTGGTCTGGTGCCTCCTTTGGTTGTTGTTATATTTTATATTTTTATTGGAGGACCGTTTTACTCACACCACCTTCTGGTTTTGGATAGATGAAGAAGCACCACAGAAGGGGAAGAATAGGATTTGGACAGTAGCTGGAAGTAGACCAATTTAACACGGACTTAAGGAGGCTGGTCCATGGTACAAAGGGATAAAATCCTGACAGTGACCCAGATGACAAGGATCAGTTACCCCTGGGTCCTGGAGAGCTGACAGGGTGTTGTAGAAGTGAATGGTAAACAATGGCTGACTTATGCTGGAGTAGTGGGTGGTGGAAGTACATTTGTCCTCTGCAGTACTAACACCCCAATGAATACTGAGTGGCATGTCAGTACCGAACCAAGAACTGGCATGTCTGCACCAATGAAACAGCACGTTCATGCAGTGCACCTGGAATTAACTGCAAATATTGAGGAGCACACATGCTGATGGATCAGCATTATGTTAGGGCATGCATCATACTTCTGTCAGCAGACCAGTGAGTTAGAGCATACTGCAGAAAATCCTAGGGATTGCCTAAATGATGGATCCTCTTGTAAATCTGGGGGAAAAGGCTATGTTGATGGTAAACAGACATGGGGAGAACAAGATATAAAAAAGACTGAGTTAAGAAACACCGTTTCACAGCATTACCATTGTGAGACGGTGCTCACCGGGCTGCAAAATATCAGACAGTTAGGTCATATAGCAGAAACCCCCGATAGCTGCCTAGATGATATCCCTTATCAAAGGGCATGCTGATGTCAACAAACACAAGGAGAAAAAGTTATTAATAAGGATGACTTAAGGAAATATTGTTTCACTGAGAGGGAAGTGGGTCCTTAAGTTACATTCTTAGTGGAAGTGGTTGGCACACTGGCGGTATCAAAGAATTCCTAGTATAGAAGAAATAAAGGACACAGCAAGTTGAGCAGAGGCAGCTGTATAAAGCCCATCTAACTTAATCAGATTTGATAGACAATGTATCTTTTTCCATTAGCAACATTATACGCCATTATAAAAGGTTTCAATGTGAATGATTTGTATGTACACAATGAAGAAGAAACTCGCTCTTTGTACCAAAACCTGTCAACCTCTATAGGCTAATTGGGGACAGCAATGTATACTGTTTTATTTGCTAAGATGTTAAGATAAAAGAAGCCAGAGGAAATGCCCTGAATGCATGGGATAATGAAAAAAACAGGATTTCTTAGTGTCAACAGTACTTCTGCAAGAATGTTTAGATTTCATTAGTTTTTTTTAGGAGATATTTTGCTGTGTTATGTCAACAGGGTATCGTTTGCAGAGAAGACTACCAAAGGCAGTAAATGGGCACATCATAAGGACAACAGAAGACAGACTTCATCTTCAAACATAACAGGATTCTGTGTTGTAGGAGACAGCTACAGAGCTATTAGCATGATGGTCATCAGAATCTGCACAGGGTTGTACACATATATCACTTCAATATGGTGCAATTCCAGCTTTAGGCCATTAAATCAATAGCATAACAGATCTGAATCTCTCACACTATGGATACAAACAGATGAAATAGTATGGTCAGGACTTAGGGTACCTCTGTCATAGAAATATCTAACCCCAAAGAGAAACATCTGAAAATGACTCACAATAAGAATAAACATGATTTCCACTCTCAGATTTCACAACTAGCATCAACAAATTTACTGCAATGCACAAAGGCTATAAGAGGGGAGGAAACAAAGATGGGGTGAGACTTGTTAGGTTTTGGGGTCCAGAGACATTTAGAAATTCTGACATGAAATGAGGAGGCAATCATTAACAGAACTCCTGTTGCCCACACACTATAGCACACAACTGGCAGCCAGAGCCCACAACTGTGAGCTCACCGCTGGGGGATTTATGACAATGAATAGCTCCTCAGCTTTGCTCTAGGGATTTGTTTAACTGTCAAGACTGTCAAACATTGATTGCTGTTCACGTTTGTCTATTCATTATTCATTGTATTTTTCACAGCATCTTCCAGCTAGTTTATATAGAATTTAGACTTCACAAGCAAGCATAATAGAGTGGAGATTTTACAATACATGAGGACCACAGCCTTTCATTGCCACCGAACAAGAATATAATTTTGGTGTGTGAGTGCTATTTATGTGTGAATATGAAAAATAATAGTTATTAATATAAACAATGCATCAATTTATAACAAAGTATGCAGGGAGTTTCAATAGCAGATTCAAGAATAAATTAAAATCATTATTTTTAAGTGTACTAAAAATTTGCTTTCAGAAAGCTTTCTCCATTATGAATATGGTGTATGGCAGTCTGTGAGCCTCTAATGCAGCAGCAACTTTTTTTTCTTTTAGACCACAGAGTAAAAATAAAGTGTTTACTTAAAACTATGTATCAAAATCTGAAAAAAAAAACAGTTTGCTGCAAACAGTAGTACATAGTTTATATGGAAAAGTTAGAATTAAATTAATGCTTTCTTGACAGAATGTAGATGATTCATATGTAGAAAGAAGACTTTCCATGCTTCTTCATGTTAGCGGAAGTCTACTTAATTCTTCTTACTGGCAATTAAAAGTAAAATTTCAGTTCATTGTTCATACAGACGTTCTCATAGAAAGTATAAATAATGAACTGTTCAAAGGACTGTGAGTAGCCGAGTGTCATGCTTATTAGATGTGAATATGCATCTTTATCTGATGAGCACAGAAATTGTTTGTCAAGTCACCCTTGTCTTTTGTAATACTGGGTGACCACTAACAGTTCTAACATCTCAGTCAGGGTTAAGCAGACAACTGCAGTGTTTTATGTTGTTGTTACTACCTGATTTTCATGCTAACAGCCTCAGTTGATATGGTCGGTCAAGCCTCATAAACAAAGAAGCTGGTGCCACCGCAGTGAGCTGGGAAGGGGGGAGGGGAAGAGAACTAGCATCCTATTGGTCAACCACCTGTGGCCTGATTGGCTGACAGTGGCTCACACTGTTGCTGGGTCTGGGCAGGAGAGCTCTGAAGTGGTATACTGTAGCTAAAATGAATGTTGTTAAGCCTTCTCGCAAACAAGCATGTGAATGAGTGTGCATAAACATACACTGTAACCATGAAATATGAGTTGTTCCTTGCTGCAGTCCTGCAAATCTTTTATATATTTCCATTTTCTTTCTTCAAATATAATAATTTCTCATAAATACTCATTCTGATTGTGGCACATATAAAGAAATCTGTCAAATACTTAAAATTAAAATTAAATGAAAAAAAAAAAAAAAAAAAAGAAGCCTTTGTGTTCACATAATCAGCCTGCTACCATGGCAAGCAATGCATTTCAACTACCCAGCTCATGAACAAGCCAGTGGTAACAGGAGAAGAGGGAGAGAAAATTGCAAACAGTGTCCACCTTACAGACAATGTGTGCATAGCAGAACAGAAAAAGTTCAACATGTTGCTAGCTGCAAACCATTTACAAACTCTGCAGTAAAAATAAGTAATGCAAACACTAAAGATATACCATACTAACTACCAAAACCTCATGAGATGAAAATAAAACACTTTTTGTTTAATTAAGTTACAAGAGTGATTAGTTGGGGCTAGTAGCACTTATACCTACTTCTTCAAAGCAGACCAGTCCTGCTTTATCAGTTTTGGTGTCAGGCAATTAAAATAGAAAAGTTCAAGGAGGACATCATGACAATTACAAGTAAAAAGTTGGAATCTGTCTGCACATTTTGGGGAAAGAGTGGCAAAGTTTGCACATTTATATCAAATGGTAGTCTGACAAGAATATCCTTTTTATGCAGTGTAACCAAGTAACATAATACTATTATTACAAATCCAGAGCAAGCCAAGATGGATTCCTGGCTGCCCTGAGTTCTCATAATGCTACAGTTATATACACACTGACTAGAGGTCAGGACTGAACCTTGAACACTGAAGTTGTGAGCCACAAATAGGTATTCAGCTACCATGCTGCACATGGGCCACAAGAAGATGCATTTCTTTCCATGTAACCAGACATTGCTGGGAAACATCATGAAAGGGAGTGACAGAAGGTTACGGAAGAAGAAGCAAGGTTCTGGCATTAAAGTTCAAGTTAAAACCTGGAACTCTTAACAGGCTATAGGCACAAAGTCTATGTGTTTCAGTCTTAAGATGATTTATTTTTTCAGTGAGTGTAAAAAAACAGCATCCTTTCACTGGGTTTCCCATTTCAAGAGTCTCATAAAACCTTCCACTGAAGGATTAATTCCACCATGCACACAAGCAAAGCAGGCTTCACATAAGTAGTCAAGAAAAGGAGTGACTATTGGACCTCATTCCTATCTCCAGCATACCTCTCAGCCTCTTAGCCCAGGAAATCTGGATAAAGTCTGACATAATGGGGGTACAAAGGCCCAAAATAGGGACAGATTTTAAATACTGCTGTTTTAAACTTAGAAAATTGTTAGAATAACAAGTTATTTATTAAAGTGCATTGTCTAAAGAATATGAAGCCCAAAACTCAAATGTATGACATTATTTAATAATTTTATTCCTTAGATCATCCCAGTGATTTGCCAGTAAAAGAAACAAGAATTTTATAAGGAGTGGACCAAACATTTGTGCCAAAAATCTGGACAGTTGAGAGAAATGACTCCAGTAGAACCATACAGTAAACACAGTAATCAAAATGGGAGTCTGACTACATCATATCCTTCCACCCTGTAACCCAGTAATGCAATCAATTAAAATCCAAAATCACTCAAGATGCATCCAGGTTGCGCTTGGTTGTCTTTGTGCCTCAAACATGTAAGAGCAGGGAAATAAATCCACATAGCACAAACATGCATGGCTGAAGTGTTGTCCAAGTCTTGTTATGCACTGCTCACAACATAACCCCAGCAAGCAAATATAAAGACTAACCTTGTCTTGTGTTCTGTTGCATCCTCCGATTTATAGCATACTACAGGAAAAATGTGATTTTTTTATATCAGAGTCCGCTTGTAAGTGAGGTCTGGCCAAATTCACCTGCAATATATGTAACAAGACCATCATTTAAGCATTGAGAAACATAAGCTGATATACACATCCAAGAGATTTCCAGTGCTGTTACACATTGTTGTGTTTAAATGAATAAAGTTAAAAGACAGACTAATTTATTCAAGCCACATTTGGAAAAATTGCCAGTTTAATAATACTTACCATCTGTTGAGTCCATCCAGCCATCTGTAGGTGAACCTACCACTCTTCTGGCATTTTGTTAATCTAGTACAGTGATATTTTGACTACGGTTTCATACTAAAAATAAATTATCTGTTTCTCTCTCTCTCTCTGGAAACACACACACACACACACACACACACACACACACACACACACACACACACACACACACACGCACTATGTTTTCATATGATTTTGAAATTGTCACTGATAAAACCGAATGAGCGAAGGGTTCCCTTATTGCAGATACTGGGGGAACCAGGTCTGCCTTCTTGCACGGTAGCAAATTTCCCCCTCAGAATCAAGGAGCTACACAGTGGTGACTGCTAGGCCTGAAAAACATTAACTTACCCATCTGGGTAACATTACTGTCCCATAGAGAAGATTTCTTCGGTTTTGACACATTACAATTTGCAATTGAGAAGACTATCAAAGTGGAGAGGATACTGGTAAACAATATGAAGGAACTTGCAGCGGAATGTTCCAGTGTTGCTGTGCTGCCCTATTCTGAATGTTAATCAGATGAGATTTCAACTCAGAAAGCTAACTCCACCTTTGTTGATCACATTATGTTTTGTTTCTCACAGAAAGTATCTGATGCTGTGATTTCTGTTTGCAGATCAGCAGCAATTCATTGTTTGTGTTATTTTCTCCATGGCTATAAGGCCCTAGAGTTAGTATATTTCAGTAGGAGGTCTGTAAGGGCACAAAAAGGGAAACTTCCAAGCAAAAAACAAAAAAAAGATACATGGGTTTAAACGAGCTGAAGGCTTTTTTTTTCTTTGTCCAATTAAACCATCATCTAGTTGATACCAAGTGAAATACAAAGCAACTATTCAGTGTTTGAGTCAATATAGCAATAGAAATTTAAGAGGGCAAAATGAGTAAGTGTGTATAATTCAGCAGGTGAATCAACTCAATTGAAGTTATCACAAATCAAAAAAGAAAAAAAAAAAGAAAAAAAAGAGTCAGCTCCATCCAAATAATTACTTTAATAAAAGCAAATAAAACATATACATACTAATTGCAGTAATGTGAGTTCTACTTTGTAGTCACATCAGTTTGGGCTGAGCTCTATGTATAATCTTTTTTGAGTTTGTGATATTCTAAATTAGATCATATAAAAGATTTAAAATATGCTTGGGGGTGGTTGCACCTCCAAAACTTATTTATACTGAACATTATGAAGATTCATAATGAGTGAACTATTTGCAGAGATTAAAACCATTTTAAAGGGAAAGGCTGTAGTGCTAACATAACTTGTTAAAATCCTATACTTCTGTTATCCAATGTGGATAAAGTCAGAGGCATTTGTTTTGAAAAGCTTATTTGAAGAATTTGGGGAACTGGTTTACAAAAATACACCAACATACATATGTAAAAGATAATTCTGTTACAATGTGCAATCAATTTGTCCCATAATAATACCACTTTGACTTTAAAGCAGAATATCTAGAAAAATGTTATCTTGATTCACTTTTCTTCACCTTCCAGTTCAGTAGATCATAAGCTATTATTTCATACGCTGATTAAACTGAGTGTTTCACTCTCTGTAGTAAGATGGATTGGACAACGGCTAAGTGGAATATGTTAGACTGAATATGGATTACGATAAAAAAAATAATGGGTTATGTGCAAGCAGTAATGCAGAAATCAGTACTCGCCCCTTATCTGTTTAGTTAATATATTTAAAATATCAACAGTCTGTCGGATATTTTACACTGGCTTTATGGCGATGATCTGAAATGCAGGAAAAGTATTACAAATTTAATTCACCGTAGTGAACTTCAGTATTGTCTAAAAGCTGAATGCTTGGATAACTAAGAACAGTATTATGCTAAACACAGGTAACACAAAGCCAATGAGTGTTTTATCTGTTCTGGTAGCTGCTATGCCAAGCACTGTCAGATATAACCATTTGCAAGTTTAATATTCTATATTTTAGCAATCTAAATGTTCACAGGCTCAATGATTGATAACCTTCTAAGAAAAAAAGTTTTATTAAAATAAGCAGTCTTGGAATAATTCATTTATTAATATAAGAATCCCCCCAAATAATTTAATAATAATATAACTGCTTCCCCTTCTAGTAAAAAGGATGCCTACTGCTGCTAAACTATGCATAAAAGAGACAGAAACAACTTGACTCTACGTATGTAAGACAACTTAAGATCTTGTCTTATGTGAAAACTTTGGGTTGAAATAGAGGAGGAACTTTGATAAAGTTAGAATATTGAGATCAATTAGTGAAAATAACACAACTAATGTTCAGAAAAGCGTTGCAGCTCTTTAGAATTCCTTTCCCAATTCAATCAGAAATTGTGAAAATGTAATGTTCTTCAGCCTGACACAGATGAGTTATTTGGTATTGACTGGTTTATGTTTTAGACAGGCAATATAGCCTTATGGCTGAATGTTACTGTATTGTACTAAATACACAACAGCGTCAAACTACAGTATTCACAGAATGCCATATTGAAAAGAATTAAGCAATGAATGCTAATATATGCAGATATAAAGGATAATATACAATAATACTGACAACCTAAGACACTACTGTCAAACTTATCAGTAAAGTTCATAAAGGCAAAGTAGTAAGATGCAGATAGATCACAGACAGAGAGAGAATGAGATATGTAAAGTTTTACTACCTCAGGTGACATAGGCTGGCAGGGGAAATTATGTTTTCAGTAGATGAGCAGTAGTGTAAACTTCAAAAGATCATCATTAAAAGGCAATTAAGCAGTGTGAGGTAGGTACTGTGTAGACAGAACTTTTTAGTATGCTACATTATAAAGGATCAATGATTGTGGAGTGTTTAGGTTTCAACACAACACTCACAGGAGGTAGAGTATGCAAGGAAGTTTTAAATGGCATTCATTCATTCATTCATAGATAACTTGATTAGTTCGATTCAAGGAGTCTGGTGTGCTGAAGCCTATCTTGGCAGTCAGTGGGCCCAAGAATGTGAAACTAATGCTAAATAAGAAGCCAGCCTATTACAGAATAAACAAAATCGCTCTCTCTCTCACACACATATAAATGGCATTTGCATCTACAGGCAATTTGAAGGCTCGCCAGTTTACCTACAGCATGTCTTTAGCATATGGGAAGAAGCCAGGGTAGCAAGCAAAAACCCAGACAGACAGAGAGAAACATGTGCTGACTCCATATAGAAGGCAACCCAGTTGACAACCAAACTCGAGAAGCAAGTGCTGCGAGGCTGCGACACTAACTACTATGCTACCAACTTTTAATTATTATTAATATAAAAGAGAACTTCCAAAAGTGCAAGTAAGCAAGGCCAGTGCCAGTGTGAGCATTCTGGGGCTCCCAGCAAGAGAAAAGTTGGGGCCCCTGGACATAAAGCCCAAATATCACCCATATTTGCCACCCCTGCTAAGCAAATCTTTTAGCCCATGTTAGAAAACTTTAGAAGTGGTACACACAGACTGAACTGTAGTAGCAGTGTACTAGTATACCCATTTATTATTGCCCACACCCTCATACTATAACAATATACTTCCTATATACACATTTCACTTGGGATTCTTATTCAAGAACTCTCCCAAAAGACCTTACTACTTCTGTACGCACACTTCTATTTCTTGTTTCCTACTTTCTTATCTCCATTTAAGTTTTAGCCCTATTCTCAACTATCTTTCTTCCTCCCATACTGCTTTGCACTTTACTCTTTCATAATCACAACCCTTCCCAATACCTACTTATCTGTTCCGCATTGTATCTTTTTCTTTTCCCAAAGAAACCCTCAGTTCTTCCTATTTTTGACAACATCATTTTACTCTAGCCTTTCTTACCCCTCCATTTCTTACATTCCAGAGAAGATACCAGGACAACCTAAACTCTCTTCTTATATAGAAAATATTTCCCTCCTTACCTATCCTCTACCAGCTTTCATACTCCACCATCACTGAATCTCCTACTGCCCTGCAACTTCTTGCTTTCTTCTTCAGTGTTACTTCCTCACTCCCTGACATCTATAAAATACAGATTTCATGTACTTAATTATGCTACTCTTCAACTTATCCTCTATTCTTCTTCTTCTATTTCTACTCCATCATCCTACTATGACTCAATAATACATCTCAGTTCAACATCTCTCCAACTCTTTCCCAACCACCTATTCATCCTTCTTTACATCCTCCATACATTGCACCAAACCTATTTAATATTGCTCTTCACCTTTATTCCAAATATAGACTGATTAAGTGCAGTTCAACTCAAACTAAAACAAAATTAAGTGCAAGAATCCTCTCCAAAAAACAAGTAATGCTTAATTCCCCAATATACTAAAATCTTTCTAAAGGGAGATGTACACCCTAATCCTGGCCCCATCTATAACAATGAACACAAAGAAAATTCTCATCCACACTCTTCTCTAACCCAACAGCAGCCAGTCGCCAACCTTGGTGATCTAATTTTTGCTGCAATAAATGTTAGAAGCATAAGACATAAAACTTCTGAACTACATGCCTGGGTTACCCAACATATGTCTGATGTTCTTGCTGCAACTGAAACTTGGCTTAAGCTTACCATAAACAACTCCAAAGTTATACCTCCTGGCTATCATATCATCCGTAATGACAGTATAAAAAGTAGAGGTGATGGAATTGCTTTAATATTTCCCAACACCTACCATATTTTCCCTTACAGCAAACCAACACCAGAATTCAGTTCAGCAGCTTCTTATTGCTTTCCTCAAAACAAACAGTTATAAACAAATATGTATTACTGTCCTTTATATCCCTCCTGCAGACAATCCAGCTATACTGGAGGAGATCTTACATTGGAACTCTATAACATTTCCATAAGAAAAAATACTACTAGGTGATGTGAATGTCAGTTGGTTGGACTTAAACTCTAACTCCTCTACATCTAGCATGAACTTGTATGGTTTCACACAACAAATAGCCCCACACATTATAGCAAGACATCATATTCCCTATTTGACTGGATCCTAGTATCATACCCTAGTAAATACACCACCACAGATACAGTGTCAGATCACCTCCCAAGCTATATAATCAGACATTTCACACAACTATTTAAAAAGGATATTTATAAAGCAACACTAAACATTTCCAAGTTTAAGCCAGAAATTGTCATTACTATCCTGTCATCTATTAACTAGAACTTCTTAAAAATCCTCCCCTTAAACAATGTTGTAAACTAATTCAATACAACTTTTCTAAATATCCTCAATAGCCTTATACCTCCTAGAAGGAAGAGACTAAAACAATTGCAATTTGGCTATTCAAAAAGAGTAAAACACTAATGCAGGATAGAGAAAAAGCATGGAAAGAATGGGAAAAATATAAAATGCCTCAATACCTAGAAAAGTTTAGAATGCTTCACAATTGTACTAAAAAGCAAATAAACGAAGACAAACTATACTATAACAACTTTCAGAATAATACTAAACACAACTCTAAAAAAATGTGGACATCCATTAGACAAACCTTAATTCCTGGCCAAAAATTCAACCCAAACCCCTCTCCCAGTAACACACCACTTGAAACTGCAATACAGTTCAACTCTTATTTTATATATAGTATAGCATCCCTAACTAAGGTTTCTTCAACATCTAATCCCGACCCTACCCAACAGCGACATATCACCACATATACTTTCACCTTCAAATCTCTGCCTACATCCTATATAAAACTATTCAAACTTAAACCATGCTCTTCTTCAGCTCCTGACCTTCCAAGCGAGTGCCTAAAAACAGCAGCTAAAAGCACTGCCTATCCTGTCAAAATCCTTATACAGTAAATATGTCAATCCAGGAATCCCATGTTCTCTTTTTCTCTGGAAAACGTCACACGTTACCTCTTCACACAAAGGAGGAAATTCAACAGACATTAATAACTTTAGACCTATAGCAATCTTACCTCACATCACCAAAATCCTTGAAAAATGTATTCAGAAACAATTGCTAGACTATCACCTGCAGGAAGAACTACTATCACCTACACAGCATGGCTTCCATCCTTCCTGCAGTACTAGCATTGCCCTTTTAACTTCTATAAGTACAGTCAATGAAGCTAGAGATAACAGCAAACTAGTCTCTTCCTTATTTCTAGACTTGTTTAAAGCCTTCTATACAGTCTGTCACAGCAAACTTCTACTTCAAGTGTCCTCATTAGGGTTCCCTTAGCCTGCTCTTTTGTGCTTCAAAAGCTATCTTTCCAATAGGTATCAGTCAGTAAAATGGCCCTCATGCTCTCTCCTTACCTCCCAATCACAACTAAAGTATTCAAGGCTCTGTCCTGTGTCCCCTCCTCTTCAAAATTTTCACCAACATCCTCTCTACATCCATACAACAGGCCACCCTAATACAATATGCAGATGAATCTTCTCTCATTTGCACATCTAACATGGTATACCTCCAAAAAGTTACTCAGGAAGCTTTAACAGCCACCGAAACATGGCATTGTAACTCACAACTCATGCTCAACCCCAAAAAAGCCAAACTACTACTTTTCCCCAATTCCCACTCTCATGAAAAAAAAAAAAAAACAACAACAAAATTTAAAGTCCCCATTCTTGATAATACAACCACTGAAGTCAATTCCCATAGCAAATTATTAGGGGTGATAGTGTATGATAAGCTTACATTTGACCTGCATATACAAAATTGCATAAAAAAAAAACTCATCAAAAACTAAGGATGCTTTACAGAGCCAAAAACTCTCTCACCGATGCAACTAAAACTATACTTGCCACTACTTATCTCCTCCCCACATTTCTTTATGGCACTCCCATCCTTATTAGCCTCCAGGCTTCACAAAAAGTGAAACTTGAACAATGCTATAACAAAGCTGATAAATCTGCAGCAAATTCTCATTTCAGAACCCACCAGTGTAGAGCACTAAAACAACTAAACTGGTTAGAACCTCATCAACTGACATATACACAACTTCTTGCCACCTATAAAAGTATCCAGCATCTATCTGCCTGTCCAGCACCAAAACCATTCTACACAACTATGTTCCCAGTTGGTCATTGTGAGCCAGTGACAAAAAACTCATGTCTGCCTGCAAACCTCTCAAATCTGTTCAGCATTGTCTGTACTCGTACAAGGTTGCTAAGGCCTGGAACTCCTTACCTGTATCCATCAGATCAATATCCTCCCTACCATCTTTCAAAACCACTCTGAAAGACTTCCTAGCTAAAAATATGTCTCTGTTCTTCATCAAAACCAGGATAAACTATATCCTTAAATGTGAACAAGGACCTTTTCATTCCTTATAACTCCTTCTTACTCTCCCGTCTTCACTTACTTCCTTACTTCTATCAAATGATCTTCCTTGACTTTCTCTATAAATATATCATAAGCCTGTTTTCCCCTTCACTTCATATTCTTGTTTGTATTAGACTAACTTGCCTTTAATTTCTCTACAAACTGTCTAAAATTTCTATAAATATTAAATGATTGCCATCCAGCTTGTATAAATTCTTAGCCAATGTTTTTATATTATCACTATTTAGTTATAATTATTTAAACTGCAGTTGTTTTTGTTTTATTTTTGAAGACTGTAAAATTATTGTTCTTGAAACGATTTGTAATAATTTGGACCATGTCTCCTCAGGCCTTCTCTGAAAATGGGCTTCTACCCAGTCGGACTTTCCCGGTAATTAAATGTCAATAAATAAATAAATAAAATATCATGGGAAGCCTGTGTACCACCTATGAGGTATGAATGTGAGGGAAAGCAAAGTAATAATGATACTCCAAGTTGGCTCATTCTACAGAGGAACATTCACAGAACTGGCATTTAGTTGCAGTATGTTTTATTATAATAACCTTTGTACAAGCCCAACCTTAGATGAAATGGTGCCCTAGGCAGAGTTCCCCACTACTGCCTATTGTTCCTCCTGCACACATCCCCAAATGCCCCTCCCCCAGTCCTGGCCACCTCACAGTTTACCTTATTCTTCAGCTTTTTTCTAGAAGCCATCGTTTTCTAGATGCTCTGGGGTAATTTTTAGAGCTTTTGTAAAACAAATGCTTCACCTAGTGATAGTATGAACAAAAAGTATGACTAAGTTAAGAAATTCAGTGTTGCTGTTTGACTAGCATTCTAGACTTCATGGAGTATTAGTTTAAGGGTGTACACACACAACAAAGTATTAGTTTAAGGGCGTGCACACACAACAAAGTATTAGTTTAAGGGTGTGCACACACAACAAAGTATTAGTTTAAGGGCGTGCACACACAACAAAGTATTAGTTTAAGGGTGTGCACGCATATGCAACTAGCTTATTGTACTTTTTTTTATTTTTTTATATTTTTTCCCCTGACAGATATGTTTGTTTTTCAATTGAATTGTATAGGTTTATAGGTAGTCACATTAAAGGTGGGAAAAGTTCTGAAATGATTTACTGTGATCTCATTTTTTATATATCACAAATAACTGGTATTTTAATAGGGGTGTGTACACTTTTTATATCCACTGTATGGGTTGTTGTTGTGTCTTTCTGCTTTTCCCGGTTAGGGGTCACCAAAGCAGAACTCCGGTCTGCTACTGATTGGCAGTAGATTTTTACGTGCTGAGTTGCCAGCCCTGACGCACAACCTTCAATGAAGGTATGCCCATTCATGCATGTCTCCACATAGAAGACGCTCTAGCTGAGAATCGAACAGGACAACGTCTTACTGTGAGGCGACAATGCTACTGCAGCACCACCACCACAGTACAATATATACAGATATTTGAATACATTATTACTCAAATAGCCAAAATAATGACTGACAAACAGGTCAAACCATTTAACTGAATGCCCAAACAGTCAAAAAGTGCAAAACACAAGAGCATATCCCATATACTTCCTAGTAGTTACATATACCAACTTCAAGATTGTATAACAGTGGGGAAAAGACAACTCCCTTGTCCTCACTAACTAAAGATTTCACACTTAACTGTCACTTTATATTCTAAGAAATCTGAATGGATGAAAAATGTCAGTGATTCATCCTTCGACAAAGACCATTCAACAGAATGCACTACACTTAAATAAATACATATATATCTATATAGGTTTACTATCAAAATGTGGAACAGCACCTACACGAAACTGGGATGGTTGAATGCGTGTTTTAAAGTTTCCATAATGCCAATCCGGAAATATTTGAATCCTTATTAATGAATGGTTGTGTGCATTTGGTAATGTGGGATCAACATTCTGATAACAGATCGCACTACTATGGGGATCGGGGAATTTACCCTTTTCCTCACTGTAGTGCGGTCTTGGAATTGGAATACATAATATGCAGGGGGTAAAAAACATTACCAGTAACATGGAATTTTGACAATGGAACTTCCACTGTTCGAATGTCAATTCTGTGGTTACCATTGATGACATTTTGGTAATTCTGTATTACCAAATTCGGATAACGAATTCAATCAGAAAGTGGAAAATTGTTTTGATTTTCCACATTTTGATAGTAAACTATACATATAATTATATATGTGTGTGTGTATATGTATATATACATATAGATACATACACACACACACACACACACATGAATCGATGGTTTATCAAAACCTCACATCACATAAACCCAAATAGCAGAGACTACAAAACCAAAAGTACAATGCAACAAAACATCACTGCACCGAAGCACACTACAGCAAACTCCAAAAATAAATATATTTAACCTTCATACAAATTTTTCATTTCATTACATATTTTTGTAGGGGGCTGTGCCCCTTGCACCCCCACAACCCCTGCAAATTATAGCAACTCCAAGATGGCACTACAGTGGAGAAGTGGGTGAATCTCCTTATCCTCAATGTACCGCGATCTACATGTAGAAGATCCGAGTGTTGGAAAACATCCATATCCATTAACACTTTGAACCATAAAAGAAAAACACTCCACGTGTTGCTGTCTAGGATGCCAGAACTTGGAATTGTTGTTCGTTGAAGCGTGCTTCAGTAAAGTGACATTTCGTTAGTCTCCACAATTTGGGTTTCAATAAACGGACATTTCAGTAAAACATATTACCACCTTATACATATATATATATATATATATATATATATATATATATATATATATATGGATTCACTTTAGAATATCAAAATACTGAAATATCGAAATTCAGTATTTCAAGCCCATAAAGTGGAATCCCCAGAACAGCAAAAGCTCAGAAGGGCGAAATTCAAAATCTTGAATATCGGTGGTTTTGAATTTTGCGCTTCTGAGGTTTCGCTGTAGTTATGGATTCAGGTAGGTCTGTGTGTGTGTGTGTGTGTGTGTGTGTGTGTGTGTGTGTGTGTGTGTGTGTGTGTGTGTGTATAAGGGTTTTGTGTAGGGGCTGTGGTGTGTGTCAGTGTGTTTTGTTGCTGTGATGTGTGTGTGTGTGTGAAGAGAATGTAGCTTGTGTGGTGGTGTTTTGTGTGTGTTTGTGTGTAGTGCTACCTCAAAGTGAGAATATTTAAGTAGGGAGGGGTGCAGAGGGGCTTCCCCCCTGCTTTTATGTAGTAGAGAGATTATGTGTGTGTGTGGGGAGGATGGTGTGTGTGTGTGTGTGTGTGTGTGTGTGTGTGTGTGTGTGTGTGTGTGTGTGTGTGTGTGTGCAGTAGAAGCACAAAATTCAAAATTGCCGGTGTGCGAGATTTTGAATTTCGCGGTTCTGAGTTTTCGTGGTTTCAAAAATTTGACTTTATAGCTTTGAAATACTGAATTTCGATATTTCAGTATTTCGAGGATATAAAGTAAATAAATAAATAAATAAATGTGTGTATATATATATATATATATATATATATATATATATATATATATATATATATATATATACATACACAGTGTATACATACACACAGGCATACATATAAACACATATTTGAAACCATATCAAATTCCAAACAGACAGAATTTTGGTCCTTGTTCAACATATAACAGCATTTGAAATTATTTTTTTTTTTGAGGTTCTAGAGAGCTTTGGTCTAGTTAAACATCTTCAGAATGACAACATTACCAACAGAAAACTGCAGGCATTAAATGTGGGCAAGCAAGAGAAAGTCTATTTGCATTCAGTAGAACCTCCCGCTAAGGTATACATCTCATTTCCGAGCCACTAAACATTTGACTTTCTACCTGACAAATGTTTCAACACTTTCATATCTTTTCAATCTTCATGACGTGTAAAGGAAATTAGTTGTTGAAGCATATATAAGGTTTCACACATAAGTGCATCTGTGAGCTGTATGTAATAATATGGCCCTTTTTCAAAGCAGTAATATTCCAAGGCAATCATGCCCTAACCATTTGGTATCTCATGCTGTGCTGCATTAAATATGCATTCATGTATTAGATCACTGGACACAGATGCTTCTGACAGCATAAAAGCTAGACTAAGACAGTTGTACCTCAGCTGCCAGCTGAGATTTCTTATGACATCTACAGGGATTTCTGCTGTAGCAGACATCCCAGTTGCTGAAGGCACACTGTTCTGCCATTCAAGGAAAAGTGTGACTTCAGATCTCAGGGGAAGACTGCATGCTATTTATTATCCCATTCCAGGTGTAAATTGGTCTGCCTGACAGTTTGTCAAAGAGGTACGGCAATGTTAATGAATTATTTCGCAAAATGAAGAATCCTTTTCATTTAGTTTCAACAATTCTGAAAAATGATTCTACTAGCAAATCAGACTTTTTTTTAAACTAATGATAGGTCAGGAGAGATATTTGTTACAGCAATGAAATAGCACATAGGATTAAATTCAATGTTTTTGGGTTCTGCAAAAAATGTCAGACTGATCTACTCTATAGCTAATGGTCCAATGGAGAAACGTTACAAGCACATAGGCCTATTAAAATATTGCAGCTAGTTTTTTTTGTTTTCTCTCTAGTGCATTAAGCTACAACAACATATTTGTTTCAGAGCCAGAAAGCGAACTTATTCTAATTGTACTACTGTCAAGTCCGGACAGGTACAAGACGTACATTTTCTGCATGTGGTCTGCACTGCTTATTTTGTCATACTCAGTTTTATGTAAACACATGCACACTGTTGCATCTCTGACAGTATTAAAGGAGCACAATTCTTTACATTCTCACTACATGGGCTCTCTTATCTCAGTGATTTTTTCACTAATTCAGAAGACATATTTTATTAGTTCAGGCAGTCTTTGCCACAAGCGTACCATTTCATTCCACTTAAATGCATTTCATTTTCCATTCTGAAGCCTCTTTCATTTCAGCTATAAAACCTGGAGCACTGTCATGTCAGTGACTTACCTGACATAACTGATAACATGTCAGTGAGGCCTAGCCTGAGACGTGCTACAGGTAGATGCAAAATGCATCAATCATGCACAGATTTTGCTACAGAGCAAATGCCACACTGAACACTAGTCTGAATTCTGTGCCACTTGGCATCACTTCAAATGAGTAACCAGTTCCATTAAAATCGCTATATTCCATCAAAGACCAACTCCGATCATTAGAAATACCTGAACTTCAGTAGGCTACCTAGACCTTTGTAATTTCTTATTATTGTAGCTTACATATGACATATATAAATTTGTCATATTATTGTACCACTGTTCTAAGCTAGCAATAGATTCCTAATGACCCAGGCCACTACTAATATCCCACAAATGATCCAAGTGGCCAGTGTATCCCAGTGATCGAAGTCACTACCACTATCCCACAAATGGCGAGTGCACCCCAATGACCCAGGCTGCTACCTTTATCTCACAGATGCTCAAAGCGTTTGCTGTACCTCCTAATAATACAGGTTGCCTCCTCTAGCCACTAGCTATCTAAGCTATCATCATTATTACACCAGTGACCCACACTACTGTCAGTGCAGCATCTAATAATCCAGGGTGCCTCCTCTATGCCACCAGTGATCTAAACTGTTATTACTATTGTGACATCCTCTTTTTGGGCCAGTAATCAAGGAGCCTGAATCCTCACCACTGACACTGGAGAGAGACGTTCACTTGGAAGAAAATGGATATACACAGTATTTCCAGATTCAGCTCTTTGCATTAAGCACAATTTCCCTAAGAGCACACAGGGAACACACTCAGTCCGGGGTCTGGACTTCTCTCTCTCTCTCTCAGGCCACAGTGAGACTCCCCAGTGGCACACCTGTAAAGCTGAGTCCTCAGCCGAGTGTTCCAAGTGAAGTCCTCCACCACCCTCTCTGTGAAACCAGTGCTCTGAGTCCCTGCTCCAAGTAGCTGACACATACACTCAGATTTGATTTACACGCATGCACGTACACACACACACACACACACACACACACACACACACACACACACACACACACACACACACTTGGGAAAGGCTGGCACTGATTTACTAGCTATGCTTCCTACTGCCCAGGCTATAAGGTAGTTACTGTCACAAGACACTCCAAAGGCAGCTACTTTAAGGCTCTTACAAGGGTACCCAATTAGAATGACTGAAATTAATATTAATACAAATGGTAGTGTTTGACCAATGCAGAGTCACCAAATAGATATAAGTACTCTCAAAGGTTAAAATATTGTATAAAAGAACAGCCACAATGAAAAGTTTAAATATATTTAATAAGAAATAATAAAAGAACATGAAAATATGGAATATCTTTTTACAATAAATACCAGAGTTTCAGTCCCAGGAAATATTAAAATAACACAGATGAATAGATTCACACAGATACAGAAAAACAGTACTTAACTAATCTCACTATATTTTCCTGACTGATCTAAAAAGTTACTATTCCCTGGTTGCTTACTAGGGTAAGTCAAGATGAAGTAGATGAGGGGGTCCTTCTTTGTCAGGTGCCAAGAACAGACTACCCCAAAACTTCTCTCTCATCTGGTAATAAAACATAATTTTTGTCCTAGATTACAAAATGACATCACATCTGGTCATCTGACTTTTGGTTCCCATGCTACCCCATTGGTAGACACTAAACCAAAATTTAGCACGTGTGTTACCATACACACAGAGCTTTGCTGAGATGTGTTATAGCATCTGGAAGTTATAAAACAAACACTTCCAATCTTTCTACAGGAGCTAATAAACCATTTTCTGACACAGACACTTCGCTACAGTCAGAACTGTAATATATAATCGTTATGGCCTAAATTAAGTAATTTAATTTCTTACAATTTTTTCAAACTTAGCTGGACTGAGATTAACCTCTTCTCTTCCAGTAACCTATTTAACAACAGCAGTGTCCGATATAGATGTACATTTCTTTTCTATCCAGTAGGACACACTGTTGATACATTTTTAACACAAGCAACTTTACAAATACATTTTCAACACAGGCATCTGTACAAATTAGCTTGATATACAAATGACATATAATTATTTACATAATTCCAGCCAGCTATGTTGGCATATGTTATACATTTACTGCCCTACTTCTCCTGGCATAGCTGATAATACCTCATATCGTCATAACTATTGTAAAAATTATCAATGCTTCTGCCACTGCACTGTCCCTAATGATCCAGGCTGTCACAATTATCCCACAAATGATCTAAGCTTCTGGTGTTTCCACTAATCTAGGCTGTTGCCAATGTACCCTTAATAATACAGGCAACCACTACCAGACCAGCAATGGTTCAGGATGGTATAAATCTGCAACTGCTCCATGTTTTATCCAGCTCTTCATTACAAACTACCAATGTGTCAGGCTGTAATCACTATCATACCAATTTTCTAGAGTACCATCACTATTTAAAACATTCATAAAATTAAGAGATTTGATAATATTAGCAATATTGACATTAAAACCCTTAGTCTGAAATGAAACCATTAAAGTTCTTTAAACAGATTTGATTCTGGAAAACACCTGATGACTGGAAAATAATTACTATTAGTCCTATATTTAATAATAAAAGTGATTATAATAATGTTGGAAACTACGGACCTATTAGTCTTCTTTATATACAGGGAAGTTGATGGAAACCTTAATCTTAGGTAAAATGAATCTTAAATTACAGACAATGGTTGCACATCTATTTATAAACATGCCTATTCAAAAGTAAAATTTGCAATGACCTGTTACCTACATTTATATTACACTACAGAGGGAACTGACATGGTCTACATGTATATGTGATTTATACAGACTTTCCAAGCACCTTTGATTAGGTAGATAACTTATTAATAAAGTTGATAAGACTGATCCTATCTGGATAACTTATTAGATGGATCAAAGTGTGTATGACATATAGACAGTGATATATAGAACAGACTGAGAGAAAAAGCACAGGATATTATATAAATCAGGGCATCCTGTTAAGGGTCCATACTTAGATCTTACTTGTGCAATACTTAGCTGACATGAGTTTAGACAACAGTACTTTTGGGTCATTTATGCTGATGATATAAAGACTGGCAAAGTTATCATTCATGGTTTTGACAGATGAATCCTACAAAGAGACCTTGATTATTTAAGCAATTGGAAAAACGTAACTGGATGACTATGAAGGTAGAAAAAATAGGTCTAACATCATATAATCTGAATAATGTAATTATATAAAATGTTACCACTTTTTGTGACATGGGTGGTGGTGTGGACAAGAAATTCTCTTTTCAAAACCAAACTGAGGTGTTCAGTTTGGATGCTAATCAAATTGGCCATAGTATATTACAACTAATGGTATGGCTGAAAAATTACTGGGAATTATTTATAACTTTTGAGAGACCAAAATTAGAATATGGGAGACCCAGATGTGGCATCCTTTGAAGAAGATTCATATTGATAATCTATAGCTAGTACAGAAAAGATGTTTAAAGAGAAGTAAATACTTAAATAGGTTGAGACTCTTAGAACTGTTTTCCTGTCATACAGGTGATTAAGACTTGGTTTGATAATGGTGCCTAAATGCATGTAGAAACCATTCTTATTGAAATGCACCAGACTTCCATCTTTAACCACACCCTCCCTCGGGGAGCATCATCAAAGAATGCCACCCACCCCCTAGGATGGGCATACCTATTCCTCCCTGCTGCTCAATTAACCACTCAAACCACTAATCGATTCTGGGTCACCTGGGCTGTAGTCAGGGCTTTATCCCTCTATGCCACCAAAGCAGCTTACACCTAAATCAGACTTGGCATATATTTCCCATATTTGTATTTATAGTTGCTTTATTTTGAAGCTTACAGAATTTCAACATGAGTTACTTAGTTGGGAAAAGAAAGGTGCAAATATTTCATTAGGCATGGTTTGTTAAACATGTTAAATGGAGAAGACCCGTGCAGATAACTAACAGCTTTAATGGATGCCCTTCAAATTTTTGTTAACGGTCATTTACAAAGTGATATAAAATGTAAGCAAGTCTCAAGACTGAAAAAAAAATCAAAATCTACAATGCATGTCTTGTCGATATCTAAGTCCATGGAATAAATGTCCTTGGGTTGCTGGAGACAAGACAACAGGGGAGATTGTGGCCTCTTTCTGGAGCACTCTTCCAGTAATGAACACAATTGCATCTACCAAGACGAGATGTCTTTGTTTGTGCGGAAGAATGTGTGTGTGATCTGGACAGAGGGTTGCCAAAAAAAAAATAAAACTCCCTGCACACTCTCAATTTGCTGTGATACATCTGGGATGGAGAGGTACTTTAAATTACCATCACTCTGCACCTAAATGTGAGGACATAAAGCATCTTTTAGCATCTTACAGAAGAAAATTGTCATGGGTAGAAATGTCTGCCCCCCCCCCCCCAAAAAAAATAAGTACAGGTACCATCACTATATAAAGATTATTTATATATATATATATATATATATATATATATATATATATATATAGATATATATTTATTTTTTTTAAAGTAAAGAATTTTTTTTTTATTTTATTTATTTCCACCCAAGCTTATCCATATCTAAGTCCATGGAATAAATGTCCTTGGGTTGCTGGAGATAAGACAACAGGGGAGATTGTGGCCTCTTTCTGGAGCACTCTTCCAGTAATGCAAAAATGCAGAAGGAAGTGAGGCTTGAAAAGGTTAGAAAAAGTATACTGTACACCATAGCTCTTAACCTCTTTGATCAAGAATCAGGAACAAAGCCACAAAGTAATGGGGGACAAAGGCCCAAAATGACAGACACTTTTGAATATTACTGTAATTCACTTAAAAAGATTAGGAGAACAATAGATTTTGCATTTGAGAACAATATGTTTTGCATTTCTGAACAATAAGTTTGAAACTCTAATATGAGGCATTACTGTTTGACTTTACTCAGTAGTAATTTACCAGAAAATCAAACATTTTACAAGTGGCAGAGCAAAATTATGAGGAAAAATCAGGGACATTCTGCAAAAACAGGGACAGGTGAGAGCTATGTTGTACTGAAAGCTTGACTCATCTTACATGCAATCTTGTATCTTCCTTAATCAAAAATGCATAAATATAATTTAGAAGTGAACAAATTAATTGAACACTGGCCATGTTGTAATGCACAGCAAACTGGCTGGAAGTATAAATACTGTAAAACTAATGGTTCTCAGGAGAGGCATTGGCAGATCCAACAGGTTTGGATTTAGCGTTTAAAATGTCTGAAGATGTGAGATACAGACATTGCTGGATAATAATGAGAGAAGAAGTTCCCAAAGAATCTCAGACAGGGAACAATATTAGATGTGTGATATAGTTTGAAGGCTTGGTTGTGAGGACAGTTTCTGTAATATGTCTTGAACTCACATAGTCATGTAACAATGAGTACCAAACTGAAAATTCCGGCAATGCATATACCATGCATCACTCCCATTGAACATATTATATTCCATTTGCTGTACTTACAGCAGTACTTTGAGCTAGAAGATGACAGTATGTCATCTTTTCTGCAGTAATGTTGAGCATTAGCTTACAGAAAGCATAGAAAATCTCAAAAATGTAATTGATTTTGACAGAAGAAAAAAATAAGTGCAATTTTAATAGTTCCGATCAGATATGGCTTTAACAGCAAAGAGATTACATGCAAACTGTTACAGGAGGAGTGTAAATTTGTATGCATAACAGTCTGTGGTGAAGTTGTTCAAACTTGGTGCACTTTCTTACTTTCGTTCAAGGCTCTTCAGGAAACGTGCACCACTGATCTTTGTTCAGCTGCTGGAACACACTGTTCTCAGGCAGATAATGCATCTTGATGCAGTCACATACATCAAAGACACTGCACATATACAGGAACTTTCAGTACTGTGGGCGATGCTCAGATTTCTGCAGACAAGTGTACATCAAATAAGTAAAGGGTTACAGGAAATGGAATTTTATATTTATACTTGATATACCGCAACAAATAAGCCAGCCTTTGCAGTTACCTTAGTTGGCTTCTTCTGAAAGACAGACGAACAAATTGCAAATAGACTTTTGTTTTAATATTATTGGATGGTAACAGGTAATTTTCCATATCTACATTCGTTGTCCTATTTACAGTAACCCAAATGTGGCCAGAATAGAAAAGTATAGGTAATAATTAACTGACAAGCAGGCATGACTAGCCTGTACTGCCGCAAAGTAGTTTTGTGCATTTCATTGGGTGGGTGGGCTGGTTGCTTGACCTTTTCATCAATAACAAAATCTCCATGTAGAGCAGGGCTATATGCAACAACATAAAATAGTTTACAGTACATTTACCACAATGTAATAAAATTATAATTTACATGTCTGAATACTTGCCTTTGCATACAAAATAATTCACATGATAAAACTATAAAATATTGTGTATGAAATAAGGAACATCACATGGTAGCACTTAGCCATTATTTCTGTGCATTCATTCTTGAGAAACAGATTAGCCCTTAGTTAAGTTTTGAAATCTTCCAATGTGAGTTCATAATGGACAGTAGAAGCGAAACGGTTCAGGTTGCTGGGCCAAATTTAGAGAATGCTGTTTCACCATTACTAAGCTAAAAGAGAATCTATTCAGTAAAAAGAAAATTACTACTGCTTCATAAGGAATAATTGGGAGCCTTGATAGCAAGGGTGGACAGTAGAATAGTGGCATACTTTCAAATAGCAGGGTATTTGACAGGAGTGCAGCTCTAGTAGTCACAAGATGATGATGTAACTTTTTCATATTTCACGACAATGGACATGCCAATCTGTCAAATGAAAAGAATGGCAAATGTTATTACCTGTGATTTGTGGATGGTGGCAGTCGCTGCTGGAGATTAGGGCCATAATTAGGAGTCCATATTCCCAGTTAGGCAGTAATACATTTTTAGCCAGAGCCATGCATGCAGCTGGAGAGAGGAGGTGTGATAGATTACAGCAAAGCACAAAAGAGGAGAATGTCTTTTTTTATCCTATCTTTGTACGAGTCCTAGGTATTTTTGCTGATTTACTTGGGCAACTAAAATACTTGGTGGGTCCCAGAGTAGCAATGGGGCTTCTTCTTTTAGCAAACATAACTACTGATATGTTAAAGTTAAAGCGTGTTTATTTTTATGGGCACATTTCCATAAATCAGTTATTTTTTCATGGAAACTGGTAAAGGATTTATCCAAATTTAACAAAGGAGTATTACCAGCATTCATGATAAGGATCAAATACTGGAGATTTTGTTTCCTTTATAAAAAGAGAAAAAAAGCATTGGCCCTGTCACTGAACTCTGAGAAATGCCACAGCAGAAAATGGCAACATCAGAAACAGAAGATTCAGTGCACACTTGATAAGATCTATTTGTGAGGTAATCAATTAACCAAAAAAGCAATTCTGTACCAAAGTTCAGCTTTTATACTTTAGCCAAGAGGGAGTCACTAACTGTTTCAAAGGCACTTTTCATGTCATCAGCTCCTGCTATGAGGAGGCCATTATTCACGCATGGAGCTTAGGACAAGGAATAGGGCTGCCAAGGTGTTCAAGCCTTTCTGAAAAACATGTTGTAGGACTGTCAATTGGCCATTTTTGTCCATATGCTCATATATTTTGCTACAGGACAGTTTTTCGACACTTTTTGTAATAGGGCAAACATTGGCTAATGGACCCAGTTCCTGTGGGGCAGATGGTGATGTAATTTTAGTTAAAGAAATAGAACCTGCATGATTACAAAAGTTTTCTGGAATTCTTGTTAAAACAGTAAGATTGAATTTGATCAACTAAAGGCTTATACATTAGTGGGGTAGCAATTTTTAAAATTCTGCAATGCAGAACACAGTAAATCAAGTGCCTGATGTCCCTTCCAGTTTTGCCAAGAGTATACAGACACTTCTTGGCGGCATTTCCTTAAAAGTTGAAGCTTCAGCAGAGTTCAGATGGGCAGTTTTGTTGTAGCCACTTTAGGGGTGTGTGCTGTGGGCTGTGTAGAATGACTGGTGGTCTGGTTGGATTTATATAGGTAGTCCTAATGTTCATTGGATAGGCTTTGGAAAAGAACCATAAGTACAACATAAATTAGTGATATGGTCTGTTAAATTCTGATTGCCTTCCAGAAATGTTTTGGAATAGAATTTAAAATTATCTGTTTGTCCTACAGGGTGTGGCTTTTTTGGTATTTGTTCCCATTCTGCAAAATTTTCTGAGGTCTAGGAATGTATGGCATAAATTAGTTATGGGTTGACTTTTTATCTGTTTACGCTGTGTCTCTTTGCCTCATCACTGCTTAAATTCTGTTGTAAACCAAAAGCAGACTAACCTGATAAGTCATCTACATTTCAGAGTGAATAGTCTTTTTCGGATCACACTTATTTACTTCACAAAAATGATAATGTTCAGTTGGGATTTGTCTCGAAGTACGGAACAGCCTACTCAATGCCTTCAATTAAGATATACAAGGTTTGTTTCATTAGTTTCTGAAACAGGCTTTCCATACATAAATTGTGGAGGTCATTTGACAATTTTAAATGATCAAATTGAGATGACATGATACTGGTCATTTAAGCAGTTTGGAAGAACTGGAATAGTTTTTGCAATGGGATGGTGGGAAATGTCACTTAGTATAAAATCCAGCACAGATCTATTACTGGAGCCTAGGGTTTCATCTGACAGGGTGAATAACTTCTCTAAACCTTTTAATGTTAGAGAATCTATTCAGTTGAAAGGATCATAGGGCTACTGCATTTATGCTAAAGTCTCCTCATAAAATACCATTTCTTTTGATGCCTTTGGGGTACACGTTCTCCAAAGTTTGTTCAAGCATAGTGATGGAAGAAGACAGAGAAATACAGACCACTCCTAGGTGTCGATTAGTGATTTATCTAAATGCAAAACAAGCAATGTATCCAGATAGTTCCTTTCTAGGTATCTTTTCCCCTGTGATTTGTAAACTATCAATGCTTATATTATTTTAATATGCAGAAATATGTCTCTGCCTTTTCAATGCCTGGTCTGTTGTCCTTGAGAATATTTTTTTCCAGAACAGATTATAAAGGACAGAGATCATCTTTGAGCCATAACTCTAAGTGTAAGAACTAAGATGTCAGATTGTTTTTTAACTAAGTCACTAGCAGATCCATATTTGTTGCTAATACCAATAATGTTAAGCAATGCTATGTTATGTTAACCCCTTTAGATGGTGTTACTTGATATTGACTTGAGTTGATAAGTATGGACTTGCCCTTGGCTATGTATCACCTGTCAATGTGATTTTAATTATTGAAAGCTATAATTCACTAAGTATTTGAAGTTTTGAAGAATGATTGAGTAATTTTGCAAAAGGAGAATTTGAATGTGCCACTCAGTCTGTGAAATTAAAGTAAAATTACCTAGGATTTGTTCTGGGTAGACAAGTAGTATAATTTAAAACAAAATTGTAAAATTTGTTCTGGTTGTAGAGCATTTGTTAGAATCAAAGGGGAATGCTGTCCACCAAGTAAAAAAGAAATGTAAAACAGATGCATATACTATTAGTAGTGGAAGTAAAATGTTCACAAATATTGTATTTACTTTGCTGCAGTGTTTTTTACCACAAGAAGCACACCCATTTGGAAACTCCTGTTTGCCAACAATCAAAATTGACAGCTTATTATTTCTTTAAGGCAACACGAAGTTAATATGAAGGACACTAAATAACTCATTAATCATTACAATATTTAAAATAAAAGAACACTTTGACAGATTACAATCTGGCAACCTGTTTCACTCCATTACAAGCTGGTGCCTGCATCCATACCTCTTAACTGTACAGATTTTTTACAGAATGACCAGATTTTTGTCTCATAATTTTGGTCTGTTCCTCATAAAATTTGTGATTTTTCTGGCAAATCTCTGAGGATTGAAGTCACTAAATATTGCCATGCATTTGAGTTTCAAACTTCATCTCCTTCAGAAAATGCATGCTAACACAAATTCTGTTATTGTAGCAAATTTCTAAGTTTATAGGAACAATATTAAAACCTGTTCCTATTTTTGGGCCCTTGCCCCCCCCCCCTATTGTTTTAGGCATTGTTTAGATTTCTCATGCTAAGAGGTGGTGATGTATGCCTGCATCAGTGCAACAGCCCCCCTGCCCCCTCCATCATATGGATCTGACTTGCTGCAATGACTGGGCAATGGCTGAATTGAAGTTGTTCAAGTTTGCTGGCATTAGGTATAGTTACAAGTAGAGAGGATCCTATATAAAGGGAAGATGGAGCTCTTAGTTACTACAAAAGCAGAGAGCACAGAATAAAAGGGAATGTAAGGCTTGGTAGTTACAGGACAAAAAGAAAGCCTTTGATGCCACTGAAAGCAAATGGAGACAAAAGAGACAGAAGAAATACTTTGCTGCAAGAAAGACAAATTGCCTATTTTGAAATAAGAAAAGATTCCCTTGATGCCAGTAAGGACACAGGTATAGGACATATAGCAATGATGTATAGAAGAGGGTCAGAAAATGAGAAAAGATACTAAGCTGCCACCAGTGGGGCAAACTTGTGTGGCAGATAAGCTAAGCAGTACAAGGCAACTGTGATTCTCCCTTTTGGAAATGGCCAAGGGCAATTACCGCAAACTTCCTCACAGACTGGATCTGCTCACATAAGTACAGGGGTGTTTGATACACCTAATATCAATCAACTTCAATTGACTGCCTGGATGATAGGGTCTTAATTCTTTTTAGGCCCCTGTTTACGGTGGACATGCATCAGATACTAATGGAGGCAAGGATGCCTGCTACTAGAAAATCTTACATTAGTAAATGGAAAAGGTTTTCTAGCTGGTGCCAACAACATAACTAGCACCCATTTCTTTGGTTTTACAATATTTGTATGAATTACTATCATATCCTCTAGCAAGGTTCATCTATCAGTCACTTCAGTATGCCTGCCAGTGGACCCTTCTCTTTAAATGCAGTTTCATGTCAAAATGTTTTTGAAAGGTGTTTTATATAAAAGGCTTCCAAGAAAACTGGTGACCCCTCTTTGGAATCTTAATTTGTGTTAGAGGAGCTACCACTTACTCCATTTGAACTGGATAACTTGACTGACTTGAGGTTCTTAACATGGAAATCAGTTTTACTGATTGCTCTGATATCTGCAAAAAGGGTATCAGAGTTCAAGCACTTATGGTGAGTCAACTCTATCTCTTTTTCCACAGGAACAGGGTTTCTTTGAGAACTTATCCTTCTTTTATGCCTAAAGTAGTATCCAAGTTTGAAGCCAAACTATTCATCTCCTTGGTTTCATTCCTGAACCTAAAAATGAGGGAGAACTGATACTCCAACTCCTTGGATATTGACAGGCAACTCAGATGCTATCTTCAGAGAACTAAATCTTTCAGATCTTTGGATCAATTGCTCATTTGATGTAAAGGTAAGAAGGGACAACCCGTGTCAAAACAGGCTATTTCCAAATGGTTGCCTAAAGCTTTTTCCTTTTGTTATACTCACCATGACAAATTTATTCCAAGCAGGGTCAAGGCCCACATTACCAGGACCTTGGCTTCATCTAGGACTTTTTGGAAAAGGTTGGATTCTGGAAGTATTCTAAAACCCTTTACAAAGCACAATAATCTTGATTCCTTTTCTAGGCCTAGATCAAGCTTTGCTAGGACTGTTCTCCAAGGGTTCCTGAGCTATTTTCCTTCCACCTCCCAAATGTAGTAGGCTAAGTTAATCTACCCATATAGGTAAGACTATTGCAGCAGTGATCAATATGATGAACATAGTACAGCTGTATAAGTAAACTTACCATAACAGTAGATGTTCGAATGATCACTGCTGCAGTAGCCACTCCCTCCCTCCAACCCCCTTTTTGGTGTCTTTTTTGCGCCAGGGTGTGGGCGTTTATTTTATGTTGTTCTTAACATTGTCCTTTCAGGGCTCAGACTCCCTTTCTCTGTTGGCACAAAAGCTGTGAAGGGTTTGGCACACAAACGTGTCTTTTATTCAGTTCAGCTCAAGCTGCCTGACAGCTTTGATGTGTGGACCCCTGAAGCTTTGGAAGCTGCCTGGCTATTTCCTTTCGGTATATAACCCCACATAGCTAAGACTATTGCAGTAGTGATCATTTGAACGTCTACTGTTATGTTAAGATTATTTATGATGTGTAGAATGGACTGGAATATGGGTGGAGTGGAGGAGCATAGCAAAGCTAATCAGGCAGGCTCTTGCAGTTTCTTAAAAAGGAGGAGGAGAAAAAACTAGCAGTCAGTTCAGATAAAGAGTGCTATCACAGTTAAGGGTCATCTGTAGTGCAGGTCACTATTAGCATTAACTCATAAGCAGAAAGCTTAGTAGAAGGGTAAAATAATGTTTTCAGGTGTAAACAATATTTACAAACTGAATTTAGCTGGATAAAAAAGGGGGGGGGGCACTGAAATGTCCAGTACTTGGACTTATCTGTAGTGAAATTCCAGTTTTATTTAAGTAATTAAACTTAGCTAGCATTGTGTCTCAAAACAGCAATGTTTCAGTCCTTGGTGCAGCTTTTATTGGTGACCTTCTATTTAGATTATACTGACATACCTAAAGGGAACAAAACTTCACAAAACTACAAAAATCTTACCCCAGAATCTAAAACTGAAGTAATCTTTTGCTATGTTGTTTATTAGTTACAGGTTTTGGTAAATGGTAACAAATAACCTGGTCTATAATGCAAATTTACTGTAAGGTGGGATAGGGGAAAATGAGCAGTGTGAACTGGGGGTAAAACGTCTGTAAGGAAAACAATAACGGTAACAGAGATTATCAGATACTGAAAAAGACAACAAAATAAAAGGCAACTGAATAATGCAACCCATAAGCATTTGTGAACTTATGTTTTCATAACTATTAGGACTCAGGGGCGACTGGTACAGCTTTGTTTTGGCCAAAAAAGATGCTAAATGCCCCAAGTGGTGCAATACTAGCAGCTCATGTTTTGGACGTTTTCAGTAGTGAGGTTAAAGTTATACCAAGTGTGATATCTAAGTGGCTTTGATATGTTAGACAGTTGAATGAATGTGTGTGTCTCATTCACCATCACAGGATGGCCTGATAACACGACTAAAAACAATTATATTAAAAGTCTCTGCATGCATGAGTAACTTCACTGGCAGGCTCAAAGTAATATCAGAAGAATGAGGAATGAGGAATTATTCTACTGTCATGAAATGGCTTATATGGAAACTTAACCATCTGATTTCAGATTCATTGAGGAGGAACTCTACAAATCTGTTTAATGGAATCTTGTGGCTATCAAAAGCATGTCAGTCTTAATATAACCTAGCCTAGCATGCTATAGCCATAGCTTAAGCTGTATTTTGGGTTGGAGGTTACTCTATCCCATCCAATCAGAAAGTTTTCTTTTCCAAAAAATGAACAAAAATGACTTGGTACAGCAGAAGGACAGTGCATCAGATGTATGCATTTCAAAGTCAAAAGATGTAGATAAAGGACAGGACATGAAAAAGTGTATCAGTATAAATCCAGAGTTGTGTTAGTTGACCTCCGCTGATGTCCCAGATGTTTTTTACGGTGTTCAGCATAACTGATGGCACATTTGTGATATGATAAGTATATGCATCATCTGAGCAAAATACATAACCATACTTCTCAACTGTCTAGTGTTTGATGGAAAATGATATATTTTGCATTGCAAAAACAGAGTGCCATAAAATTACAAGTAGCCCCTTTAAATTACAGTTTTTACAGTTTGGCCCACAGTGTCAGCCCACTGCTGCAATGTCAGTGGATCCGTGACTGTAAACACTGAAGGTTGCAAGAGGTCAGTATGCTAAAGAGCAAAAAGAATACTATAAAAAACTTGATAAAATGGGCAGACAAGTTAAGTTGGGTAAATCGCCTACATACCTTTGTTTTCTTCAATAACATGGTGACAAGCAGAAGCAGCAAGAGCTAAGCTCATTTGCAAACTAGGACTTGAACACTTTCATTAAACAGACATTGTTTCTGGGTCCAAGCATGTAAGTGCAGAGAGCTGTTGTTAGAGAAAAGAGAATACTGTGCTCGTCATCCCTAAAGTATGCCCCCCCCATGATCATTTTTCAGTTTAGTTCTAGGCAAAGAGAACCATTATTTTTTTTCTTAGTCACTACTGATGTACACACTTTTTTGGGGGGGTAGAGGGTGCTACATTTTCCAAGGCAATACGTGTGATTCATTAAAATGACCAGCATTTGCCTTAATACTGTTTTATAGGATCCAAGTTGCTAAAATGGGCAAAAAAGGAAGAGCTGAACTGTTTAATTGCACAGTCTAAAATGAAGACAAAAAAGACAGTCTAATCAAGCATCCTCAATTCCCTCCCCCATCCCTAATTTATAAAAACATATAAGTAATTTATATGTGGGATTTTTGTACAAAATGTTTAACTGAAAATATATAGTATTATATTTAGTAGTGCAGGAATCGGTTTTACACAACCCTTTTTCACTGAACTGTACTACATTCCCTGTTTTAATTTATTCAACTTCAAATGTCTTTAATTCATTGCAAGATTTTATATACTTTTGTTATGATACTTCCTGTACTTCCTTGTTGAGACTAAAATTGGTCCACTGAGGGCAGAACTCTACCCCAGTAAACAGACAGACAAGAAAATATTTTGGTTTCTTGCCGTGTTCCAAAAATGCTGGTAAATTGTCTACCGTAAAATATCCATGTATAGTGTACCCTAAAAAGTATTTATTTTTTTTTATTTAACATCTGTTTACCGGGAAAGTCCGACTTGGAACAAGACAATTTTCAGCAGAGGCACAGGGAGAAAAGCACCAGAAGCATGTCTTTGTGAAATGGGAGGAAACCAGAGCAACCGGAGGAAACCCACACGAATGCAAGGAGGACATGGAGACTCCACACAGCGAATCGGGGAACCACTTCCTGTGAGGCAACAACGCTAACCGCTGCACCACTGCGCCATCCATAAATATAGTTTCTACATTAAACATAGTACATCTACTTTCCTTTTACTGTTCTGCACAAACTTTCTCCATATTCATATATAAAATAGGTCAGTGACAAGATCTTTTTTTCTCAAAGCTCCAGTGTATGGATTCAGTCCTGTTCTCTAGTTACTGTCTGTGCTAAGTGTGCATGTCCTTCCAGTGTCCACATGTTTTTTTCTTTTGTTTTCCCCAGCTGCTACATTTCCTTCCTCCCTCCACCCCAGTAAACATGGTAGTTGATTGCACTGAGTGGTTGCACATTTATGGCTGCCTCACCTCGGTTTTGTGGCATGGTTCATGGCTAACAAGGGTCAACAAATGGGGCCATTTATCATGTTAGCAACAAGCAAAATAACACAAAATGAATGACTTTAGCACTGTTCAGTCCAAATGACTACTACAGTTCTTATTTTCCACTTCTTTATGTAGATTCATATATTGTATATTTTATTACAGTCCCTTAGTTCTAGCATACATTAGGCCTTTATCTTGGTGCCCACTTCTTATCCTTATTCTGATCTGTGCTATCAGTGTCTTATCATATGCCAGTGACACAGTTATTACTTTCTCTATAAATGTTCCCCGTTATTCACTACAAACCCCTGTGGTTTAAAATTATTACTTGCAATACACACTGATTATTAACCAGAAGGGGAAAAAAAGAACAATTTGTCTCATGCTATGACCTAACTCATTCAGTTCCTTAAATACACATAAAATGTAAAAGCAATGGTCAGATCTTCAGTGAAGGTATTGCCCTGGATAGTAGTAAAAGTATTCAGTTCACAGTGACTTCTTTAATTTAAAGTCAGCTACTCAGCTTTAGATTTAAGTGCCTCTATCACATGCCCTCCATATATAGTAACTTCCAGCACTGGTCTCTCTCTGGTTAATTTTAATGTTACAGTGTAGAGGGGTTACCTCCCAGACATACCTAGCCATAGTTTATACCCTTGAATGTACCATGCCTCACACTCACATCTGCATCCGACAGCTGCATGTTCTTTTCCCCGTGATCATAGAATCATAGGAGATTACTAGCCTAATGGCCCCAGGGCCCTTACAAGCCTACCCAAATTTAACCTGTGTTCCTTATCTTTAAGTTATGTATAAATAGATAAACAAATGGTGTACAGCTAACAGGAATTCCCTTTACGACAGCTATAAAATTAAATTTTTCAGAGGCAGTTGCTCAGAAGCTAAATGTTCCATGATGTTATGATCCTCTCTGCTATTGTTTGTGTGTGTTACAAGAAAAAAGGGGAAAGAAAATGACCGAACTATTTATTTTTAATCAGACTTTAGTCTTAAGCTAAAATGACAGCATTCAGTTGTAACTAAACAGCAGTTGCAACTCCATGGGAGCATGATTAGCTAACTATGGACTGAAAATGACAAATTAATAATTGTTTTCTTTTATTAAAATTGTGTGCATGTGTAACTTAGGTTTTTCCCAATAAATCAGCATCAGCAGGATTCTATAACATTAATAAAAACAGTTGTCGTCTTTGCGCCTTGCCATTAATTGCAATACAGCTGAGAAACAATGAATGACATTCTACACAACTTAAGTTTGTCCATGATTTGTTCTCCTGATAGTAAGATAAGTGATATTTTCTGCTTCTCCAAAGCACATTATATATTTCTTCTAAGAGATGTCTTATAAAGCAATGGTTATTAATTTATCATTCATGCATTCTACTTCTTTAGGTGTTTATGAGTACTGCAAATATATATGTACATTAGTGTTTCTTTTTAGTAAAATTTTATTTAGTTGGTTTTCCAGCATAACACTTCAAAATAGTATAATATAGCAAAGTATCTTAAAAATAGCAATAATATTCCTATTGATTCTATCTTTCAATTTAATTTTGTATTAGCAAAAGTTGGACTTGTAAGAAACTCAAACTGTACTTTTGTATGGAAAAATGACATCTGTCAGTCAAAAGGGGAATGGCCACCTTGATTCATTGCAGGAAGTCTATCTTTTGTCAAGAAATTAATTGGTCTGAGTTTTAAAGCTAATTTCCTTAAGTGTGTTGGTTAAGTTAGGAAGAGCTAGACCTCTTATAAGCATTAAGCAGTTTCTTTCTTTTGTTATATGATTTATTTTTACAGGTATTCCACCACAGACATTTGTTGTTAAACCCACTCAAAGGGCACCCTTGTCAAAGGACATTCATTATGTATTTACATGAGAAACAAAATCAGCTTTCCTTTTTAAATGATGAAGCCATAACTGATCTATTTTTCTTTCTAGTACTGCTTTATCCAAAAAAAAAAGGAAATCAATCTTTTTACACCCTTACCTTCACAGATAACTTATACATTTTCCCAGTCTCCAATCATGTAGCTTGATAAGAAAATCCATTACCAACTACACCCATTTCAACCTCAGTCAAAAAAATCAGACAAAAGAAAATCGTTTCTGTCATCTTCTCACCTCTTTTAAATGTGAACAGATCATTAACCCATATTCTCAATCCACCATATTTTATGACCTCCCTTACTTTTTTAACATCACTATTTTTTCCTACTATTTCCTAACCCACAATTAAAATCCCCTGTTATGATAATATTTATATTAACTGCTAAAAAAGTTTTTTTTGTCAACCTATTTTTATCTTTCTTTAATATGAGTTGAAGCATAGGGTCTATATTATATTGTCGAAACGGCATTACAGCAAATGCTGTTTTGATGACAAAGAGCAAAATTCAAAAACAGGGAAAGCTCAGGTCAGCGATTTTTTTCATAGGGAAAAAACAACACTTGACCTCAGCCATGACATTGCCCTTTACCCCACTGTAGTGTGATCTTGGAGATGGTATATTTAATTAGGGAGTGGGGGGGCCAAAGACCCCCAGTTTGAAATGTTTTAACTGGTGTGTTGTGTATCGTTGGTTCCTAGGTAACAAAATCGGTGACCTGAGGTTTTGCTGTTTTTGAATTTCGCTCTTTATGTGTCAAAACGGCATTCTCTGTAATACCGTTTCGACAATATAATATAAACCCGAAGCATAAATTCCTATCAATCTATACACATCGCCACCCAATCTAATATCAACTACCATTGTTCGGGCTTATCAAAACAATGACAAAACCAAAACGTTTACATCCTCTGCAAATATAAAGAAAATGCCAAAACATCTCTGCCTACTTAAATATCAAACTAACTTGTCTCCACAATATTTCCACCTGTATCCTATCATTTTCTGCAATAAATCTTGTGTGCTATAAACATAGAACCTTCTCTTCACATTTCATATTTCACTGAAATATACTTACTCTCCTATCTCAATTTATCCAATTAATAATATTAGCTGACAAGATTCTAAAATTATTCCTTTCTGTTTTTATTCTTGGGAGAAATATTTTTAAATTTTCTCCCCCAAACTCTAGCTCCTAAAGTACCTCTTTTCCTTATCTCACTAACATTTTCCTCTTCTAAATCAGACCTATCACTTCCACCAATATTTTCCACTTCAGACACTAATTCCCCTTGAAAATCATTAAGAGTTACATTCCTTTGTTCTATTTTTTTTACTTTATAGTTACTTCTTAATTCTTCCCCTTCATCTTTATTCACAGAATCTTCTTTATCATCTTCACTATAGAAATTTTTAAGTTTTCTTTTATCACAGTTCAACCAAATGTGCCCCTCCTTGTTACATAATCTGCTCTCTTTCTTACATTTATTCATTATATGTTCCACTTCCCCACATTGATAACATCTTGCTTTCATGCATTTAATTAAATGATTTATATCCCCACAAAATAGCATACTATAGGGTTGCCTTTCATATCAAACTTTCCCCACCTTACCATGCTTTACATTTTTCCATTCCACTTTCTAAAAACATTCCAATTCCCACCCTCACCCCCATTCCACAAACCACTATTATCTTTAACTTTACTAATACTTTTCACAGAAAGACATAATTGTTGAAAACACAATTTTAAATCACTTTCAGTCATATCGACAGCGCTAAACTGAATAAAAACTTGTTCAGGGCAAGGGGATAGACTAAAAAAAGAAAAAGTCATTATAAGGAAAACAGTCTTACATAATACCTGCCAATAACATCCTCGTTTTTTTGATTTTGCACAGTAAATCTTTTCTTTTAACAGTCATTAAAGGGCCTTTTTCTTTGTCCTTAATCACACATCAACATACAATTTCTTTACAGTTATCTGCTGTAGCACCTCCAAACTCTCTATTCTGCTCCCTTCAACAATATCTTCTACAAATACTCTGTCCACGATCTCTGGCCATGAAACCTTGGATCCTTCACCAGGCTCTTATTTTTCCATTAAATTAATTAAATGCATGTCCACTCTATCTGTTTAGCTGCATCTCCCACCTCTATACCAGGAGCAGAATTAGATAGTGTCCATATATCATATATGTTTAAAAAAAAAAAAAGAGTTGGAGAAGTTCCCTGATGCCTTGGCCAAATCTCCCATAGTATTATAAGTACCTCCTTGGGGCTGCCCTGAAAAGAGCCTACTAGCCTAGCAGGGCAAACCTGGTCAACAATACATAAATAAAAAATAAAAATATGTTTTCAGTCTACCTACCTACCAAGAAACTGACAAAATGTGTATATAGTAGAATCGTTTTTTTATTGCTGTAGTATTAAGCCATTTTAATTGCAGAGTTATAAGATATGTATTTTACTGAACAGTAGAAAGTAGCCCTGACTGTATCACAATGCCAGACAGCATTTCAGAAAAGCTTCAGTTAGCCTGACAGATGCATTGGTTTGATTGTCAAGCTTATAATGCCATGTTGATCTTTTTAATGCTACATATCAAGAAAAAGCTTAATCCATAATGTAGGAATTACTTTATAACAAATACATCATGTTTTTAAGCTATAGCTATTTATTTTTGGTAGTAGTTTCCTTGATCTCCCCCAGTGATGCATTACAGGATATAGTTTCAAAGAGAACCAGATCAGACTTGATGTATACACTAGACAGATGTCACCTATAAGAAATATAATCTAATATATTTCCTGAACCCTTTCTGAGCAGTTCAAGTTTGCTAACCCTGTAATTCATCTAGTAATAAATGATTCCTCCTTTTCAAGTTCTTTTGGGTAGCTTATTTGTAGGTGATAAAATACAGATATAAAACACTCAGCAGGGTATAAAGTATTTCCCTAGAACTGCAGACAATATAATAGACGGGACCTTGGCAACCATTTCTAAAGAGGGATAGTACAAGTTATTGTTTCCTACTGGTGATGACTCTTCTCATACATGCACCATTATATATTCAATTAGCCATCCTTGCTGTTCTTTCTTAAGTCTTGTCTATGTTTAGGTCATCTAATCTGAGTATCCTCGGGTTTCATTACAATTATTTTATTACCATTTTAACTCAGTCAATATGTGCTTTCTCCAAATATCCATTTCTCAAATGCAACATTTTACATTTTTATAAAGGCTATTTTTTCTTACCTTCTACAGATTCTTGGGTATTAAAAAAAAATCCAAAAACTGACTGAAAAAAAAAACATTTCTAATGCCAAACCCAATGCAAAAAACAGTACAAGATATGAAATAATGAAGGTGAAATTGCAAGCAAAACACAGAACAAAAAAAATGAAATAATTTCACAGGTTTTATAGTAAGCATTTTCATCTGACACATCAATTAAACACAGACTTCTTCAGACAAAAAACATACACATGTTCATTCAGCCACGTGCAATGAAATACCATGTGATATGTAAAAACAATTATATAATTTATTGGATTCTTAATTTTCTTTTCTTTAATTGACTTAAAAATCATGTTGAAATTAAGGACTGGGAGCACATACATCTAATAAGTAATGTATTGCACACACAAATGACACTATAAAATGCAAGTCATTAATTGCACTATATAAACACCAAATGCAGAAAGCTAAAGAGAACTTCCTTTATTCTGACAAGCTAACACGAGTACAAAGTACTTTCACAGAATGTATTTGTTTCTTCAGGTGATAATGTCCATGATTTTCCTTTAGCTGATTTTATACATACTTATGGATGCATTCATTGAATAATCAGCTAATTGAAATCAATTTATCCATAGAACATTTAAAGTCATGTGTCTCTAAACTTCTAGTGTATATATACTATATGTAAAAACATAAATGTAAAAACATGAAATACATTTGTATTTAGTACTATATAAAAACATATATTTATACATTTAATAAAAATACTTTATTTAATACAATTGTGTAAAGAGTTCAAGTCAGGTTTAAGAGAAAATATTTCATTAAGACCTGTTTGGGGGGGGGGGGCTACATGCATTAAAATACAATATCCATTTATTTTCCTTTCTTTCAGTAAAACTCTTAATGTCCCCACCTCTTTGTGTAAAAATACATTCTCTAACATTAAAAACTTAAACACATGTTGTTCATTTGTATTTGATATATGTTTATACAAAGAGTTAGTAGTAATTTGTCTCCTTATCTCCGACATATGGCTGCTTATACGTTTTTTCAGTTGTTGATTTTTTTCCTATGTAAAATGCTGTGCATAATACACATCTTGCCATATAAATAAGGTTACTCGTATTGCACTTCCCATATGCTTTGACAAAAAGTTCTGTCTTGAGGAATCTATAAAGCTCTTACTAGTATATATGTGTTTACAGCACACGCATCTCCCACATCTATAAGTGCCTACATATTTATTCTTAGTTAAACTGTTGCTATGTTGTTCTTTATAGCATAATTTATTTTTTATAGTACTGCATTTCCTATATATAAAAGTTGGGTTTGCACTTAAACTATTTACTTCTGGTATTAGTGACAACATTGGCCAGTGTTTATATATAATATTCCTTATATTCTGATCATAATTCATGATGTATTTACACTCATTATGCACATTAGACTTATTTTTCATTTTATTAGTTAAACCTTTATTAGAAAAAATTGGTGCATAAGTGTCCTTTCTATCTGACATGACTTCAGTTTCTATTTCTAGTGCTTTCTGCTTATTATTGCTCCTCTGTTCAAATTAATTGTCTAGGTTTTCTAGCTGTTTAATACAGGTGGTATCTGAATTATTAAGCCTACTAACTCTAGCCATTTGATTTTTCATATTTCTAAACATATGTGGGGGGTGCATGCTATCTGCTGCTAAATAGGTTCATAGGTAGGTACTAGGCTATCTGCCCGATGGCATTTATAAGCCTAGCCACAGTGTGTCGGCTTTTGCCGCCCCATTGATTAATTAACTGATCCTCTGTCAAGCAGAGCCAATGAAGTGATCCCAAGGGTGTATTTTCTTTTACCCATCCACTCGTCAAGGTTACTCATGAAGAGTGTTAGTGAAGGGCTCTGCCTGATGTAATTTGGAATTTTGTTCCAAAGTATGGGGAGTCTCTGAGACAGGAATCTATCCCTCCAGCATGTTCTATTTATTGTTGTGGTGAGGTTTAGCTCACTAGAGCATGCGGCTCACATTTCTTTGGATTGGATCATTGGATTTCTTTAGGTGGAGCATGCCCATCAATTCTGAGTTGGACATGGCTTTGTAAGTCAGGCAGTGATCATCTCTGAGTAAGCGATATGCCACTGAGTATAGCCTGAGTTTTTTCAGTCGGGCTGCATAGGACACATGTTTGAGGCCAGTAATCCTCTTGATGAGGTACTTTTGTGGTCTTTCCAGCTGTTGGAAGTGTCTTGTGAGGTACATCCCAAATGGGGCATTGTACTCTATGGTGGGTCTAATGAGTGATGAGTAGAGGGGCACTATAACCTCTTTATTTCTAGATGCGAACCCTTTAGTAATTAGATGGGTCACATAGAAGGATTTCCTAACTGCTTTGGCAATATGATTGTCAAAGGAGAGATTACTATCTACCTGAGTCCCCAGATCTCTTATTACCTCTTCTGTATTAAGGGGGCTGCCACCTATGTGGTAATTTGTGGGTGTTTTGTTTTTCCCAAATGGGATGACTATATGCATTTTTTGGCATTTAGCTTGAGGTCATGACTTTGACACCAGGTGTCCGTCTCAGTAAGGCCCTTTTGGAGGATGTCCATGTCAGCCGGAGAGTCAATTATAGCTCCCAGTTTGCAGTCATCGGCGAACTTGGTTAGCCATAGTCCTCCTGTGTTTGCCTGTACTTCTGAGAAATATATGCCAAACAGTAGGGGTCCCAGGACCAAGCCTTGCGGAACACCCCTTGTGACTGGTTTAGAGTCGGACCTGGAGCCCGCTATTCTTACTGTGTGACTTCTGTCTGTAAGCCAGTTGGCAACCCATCTCGTGATGTAGGTGGAATATGTTCTGGCTGGTGAGTTTTTCTGTAATACCTGAGTGGGGAATGGTGTCGAAAGCCTTGGCGAGGTCAAGGTAGGCTGTGTGAACCACCTTTCCCTCATCTATGGCCTTGGTGACGGTCTCAGAGAAGTCAACCAGGTTTAGTAGGCATGATCTGCCCTTAAAGCAGAACTGGGAGGGGTCAAGTGTTTGGAGCTTCCCAATGTCTATTTTAATGAGTTCCATGATGATGCGCTCCATAGCCTTGCAGACCATGCTAGTCAGGCTTATGGGGTGATAGTTACCAGGGTCAGTTGTGGCTCCTCCTTTGTGGAGAGGAATAACCGTTGCTGTGTGCCATTCTATGGGCAAGTAGCCTGTGGAGTGGCTGAGGTTAAACAGCATGTTTAGGTGGGGGGGTTAGTTTGTTCTGTAGTCCGTGCAAGACACAGCCTGGGACACCATCTGGTCCCATTGACACTGTGTTTTTTGTCTTTTGAAAGGGCTGTTTCCACTTGTGTGTCTGTGATTTTTGGGACACTACACTTTTCTGGTATTGTTGTGGGCCCTTTTGGAGGTGAGAGGGGGGTGAAGTTTGCACTGAATCTATCTGCCAAGATGTTGGCAATATCAGTAGGTTCAGTATATTTTGTGCTATTTTGCACTAGTTCAGTTCATATCTGCGAGTTGCCACTTAGATTCTTAACATAGCTAAAGAAGGCTTTGTGGTTATCTTTTGAATCCTTGGCTATTTTTCTTTCGAAGTTAGCCTTGGATGATTTCATGAGGGACCTTAGTTTTTTACTAATACTAATCAGGGATGTCTTTACTTCTTGAGATTTGCTTTTGTTCTGAACTAGTTTCCTCTTTCTATTGTATAGCCTGTTTATTGCAGGGGTCCACCAAACTGGTTTCCTTCTCTTAGAGGAGTGAGTCTTGGTTTTGCTAGGGATGGCACGATTCATGCAACCTTATAGGTGCTCAGAGTGCATTTGTAAAGGTTTCTGCATCTTGGGCAGCATTATTCTTTAGCGTGGGGGCTGTGAAACTTACCACCTCTGTCTTAAGTAAGATGAAGTTTGCTTTAGAAAAGTTTTTTACTGTGGTTTTCTTAGTTGGGGGTGGTGGTGGGGTGTGAACATCCAGAGTGATTAGTTTATGGTCTGATCTAACCAGTGATGGGTTGACCGGTGTGGAACACCTGTTGCCCAAGTTGGTAATGACCAGGTCCAATATGTTTTCACCTCTGGTAGGGGAGTTTACCAGCTGATCCAGGGAGTATGAGTTGCTGAATTCCAGGAAGTGCTGGGCCTGGGAATTTGTACTCGAGTAGTTTTCCCAGTGAATGGTAGGGTAATTGAAATTGCTCAATATCAGGGTGTTCGGTAGGACCTTCATGTTTTCCAGTGTCTCCAGAAAGGTGGAGTGGTGGTCCTGGGTCATGGAGGGTGATCTGTAGCAGGCCACAATTTGCATTGCAGATTTGCCCGATGTTAGTTGCACATGGATGATCTCAGAGGTATCATGCTGTGCCACTAACCTGGAGGTGCAAGTATTCTTGATGAATATGGATACACCCCCTCTTTTTGTGTTTCGTTCTGTGGCCAAAATGTGTGGTATGACTTGTAGCCCGGTAGTGCTGGGGTGCTATCTGGAGCCTTGAACCAGGTTTCAGTTACTGCACAGATGTCGACATTCTCCATACTGAGGAGTGCTTCAAGCACATACATTTTGAGATTTAAGCTCCTGGCGTTGAGTAGCATAACCTTCAGTTTTTTATTAATTGTGCTGTTTATGGAGGTGGGTTTGACTTTTGAGCCTTGCCTAAAAAAGGCACTATCGGGGTAGCAAGAGCCTTGGCCAGTATTCAAAAGCCTAGGGGTGACAGGTGCAAGCCATCTCTTATGAAGCAATGTGGCTTGTTGAGCATGTCATCCCAGGCTGACAGACACTGGATCCCCTTTGAATGACACCAGAAGCTTAGCCAATTGTTGAAATTGATCATTTTTTTTTTATACTGAGGTATCATTCTTGGTGAGGGCAGGATGCTACTCAGGGTCATACCAGCCTGGACTGCATGATCAGAGAGCATTTCCATGTCTCTTTTCATGTAGTCCAGGGAGGTACATCTCAGGTCATTCACACCAACATGAACAATGACAGAGTCATATTTGTACTTGTTCTGGAGTGACCTGAGTGCTTGTGTTATGTGGTGGATTCTGGCTCCCGACAGGCAGCTAACAGTAACCTTCTGCTTGTCCAGCCTAGTGAGTGGGACGTCAGTGTGCCTGACTATAGAGTCTCCTATTACTAGTGTGTTAGGTATAACGAAAAAGCAACAGGACACTGCTGTAAACCAAGAAAGTATTTAATAAAACTCAGTCCTTAAAACACAATACTAAAACACAGTGTAAGCGCTTTCGGGTTACACACTTCATCAGACATCACACAATTAAACAGACAACATTTACTACATCCAATGAAAATTAATAAAAAGCCCGCCTATTCAATAGGGTGGGTTTTACAGGTATAACATCATTAAGCCCAGGTGATCTATTGGCCATAAGTTCAATTAACCACCTTGTTTCAGCTAATGCTGTGTGTAGTTTTATACCCCCCCCCCATACTCAATTTAATGTTAGTAATAACTCTAAATGAAAAACTATGTGTGGGATGTTGTCGGACATGTTTAAATAAGGCATTATTGTCATCACCTTTTCTGATGCTTCCCAGATGTTGTAAAATTCTGACTTTAAACATGTTGTTTGTCATCCCTACATAGAAACAGGGGCAGTTCTTACACTCTGCGAGATAAACTACATTGTTTGTCCTACAAGTGCCCTTACCTTTAAAATTAAAGATTTTACCTGCAACTGGATGTTTAAAGTGAGTCTCCTTGTTTATATGAGCACATGCCTTGCAAGTTCCACAGGGTAATGTACCTGGAGTGGTGATAACAGTTCTATCATTATACTGAACTTTCTCATTACATAATAAGTCCTTTAGATTCTTATTTCTCCTATAGTAAAAACCTGGTCTATTACTGATGATACCTTGAAGGGTGACATCACTGGTCAAGATATTCCAGTTTTTCCTTACAATGTTACAGATGTCACCAACATTACTACCATATGTAAACATAATCTTCAAGTCCCCCCGCGTTGTCCTACCTTGTCCACACTCAACCGGTGGCTCATCATACTGTTTACATAGCCAAGGCTTGTATTTGCTTTGTCTACTCTTTTTACCCTCATCAATAACTTCCTTCACCATATTCCTTTTATAACCTCTGTGCTCAAAATATCCTTTAAGGTTAGTCAACTCCTTTTCAAAATGTATGTCCTCTGCATTAATTCTAGATATCCGACTCATTTGTCCTTTAACTATATTAGGAAATAAATATCGAGGGTGCATACTATCAAATGATAAAAGGGTGTTTTTCCAACAGTCTTTTTTATGCAAATGAGAAGAAAAACCTTCTTGTGTCTGTGTGATACAAACATCTAAAAAATCTATACAATTATAAGATGTCCTTGCGGTAAACTTGAGGAACGTAGTAGTAGTATGTAAATAAGATAAAAAACTTTCAAACATACTGGGGTCACCATTCCACAAAACAAAAATATCATCTACAAAACATGTGTACAAAATAATATATTTCTTCCATGTATTGTTGTTCAGGATATTCTGAGTTTCCCATTGTGAAAGGACCAGGTTAAGCAGGGCACAGATAGGGTGCCCATGGCTGCACCTGCCTATATATTGAACCTGCCCCTAAAAATACATTATTGTTCAAAACCAGTGTTAACAAGGCCTCAATAAGCTTCAATCTACTTTCTGTAACTCCCAAACTAACCAAAAGTGTACCAACAGAAGAAACACCATAATCATTGTTAATAACGGTGAACAAACTGTTCACATCCAAAGTGGCCATTAACAATTTGTCCACACCTAATGGTTTAGTGATCCCACCTAAAGTATGCAAAAAATGTCTTGTATCTATCAAAATATTATTCATCATCTCAACATAGGGTTTAAGTAGAAACTCTGTCCAAATAGAGATGTTCTCAGTGACCCATCCCCTGCCTGAAACTACAGGTCTAAGGGGTGGGTCATGTATAGATTTATGTACCTTTGGCAGAGCTTTAAATACAGGGGTCACTGTTTTTTCTATTAATAAAAATAAAAATGTCTCTTCACTAATGATAGACTCATCCCTCAAATTTCGCAAATGCTTATGCACTTTATCTATAATGAGTCTAACTTGTAAAGGATTAATCTCAAGATACGCAGGATCTTCTTTCAACATTTGTTCTATTTTATTATTATACCAATCTGTGTCCATTACCACAGTTGCTCCACCCTTGTCTGCTTTTCTAATGGTTATACTATTATTGTGTATCAAACCATCCAATGCTCTATTTTGCCTCTGTGTTAGATTAAAATATTTTGTGAAATACCCTTGTGTATAATATGTCATTAGGTCTCTTTCACAAGCATTCAAAAAAAGTTGCAAAGTGGGTGTAAGAGATGGTACAAATCCACTAGCTTTTTTAGGTACATTGCAACTAACAGTGTTATCACCAAACATCACTTTTAACATGATGTTTCTACAGAATAACATGACATCCATAATTATTTCATTATACAAACAATTCTTACTCGGCACAAAAGTTAACCCCTTATTTAAAACAAACAATTCATCTGCAGACAAGACACAAGAAGATAAATTATAAACAATACCATCATGTTGTTCAACAGTCACTGTAAAGTCTTCCTTCTCTTCCCCACTTCCCTGTCGTCGCTTTGCGATCTCTTCCAAGCCCCTTTCTTTTTGACTGGGGCTGGAAGCTGATCCAAAAAATGCTTTTGTCCTTGTAACACTTTGGGCCTAGCTCCTGTACCCAATTCTAACGTATCAAGTTTATTTGCAAAGCTTTTAACAGTCTCTGTTCTTGTAAAATCAGCTACAGCTCCTTTACTATGCTCAGATGAAAAAGCTGGAGAACGCTGAATAGTGCCCCCTGCATATACAGCTGTTGAAGGTTCAATAACGTCTTCTACAAAGTTATCTTGGTTTTTTGCATGCTCTCTGGTAACACATAACTTCTCACCAGTAGTCAAAGAGGAATTAGATGTAATAGACCAGGTTTTCACTATAGGAGAAATAAGAATCTAAAGGACTTATTATGTAATGAGAAAGTTCAGTATAATGATAGAACTGTTATCACCACTCCAGGTACATTACCCTGTGGAACTTGCAAGGCATGTGCTCATATAAACAAGGAGACTCACTTTAAACATCCAGTTACAGGTAAAATCTTTAATTTTAAAGGTAAGGCCACTTGTAGGACAAACAATGTAGTTTATCTCGCAGAGTGTAAGAACTGCCCCTGTTTCTATGTAGGGATGACAACATGTTTAAAGTCAGAATTTTACAACATCTGGGAAGCATCAGAAAAGGTGATGACAATAATGCCTTATTTAAACATGTCCGACAACATCCCACACATAGCTTTTCATTTAGAGTTATTACTAACAATCAAACAGCCAACACAAACCACCAAACAGATTAACTTCACTGCAACTTGAAATAAAAAGTCAAAAATAAAAGTCCACATGCAAGTGAAGTGAATGGCTGTAAAATATATCACTCTCAGTCTTCAAAGAATTGGTTCCTTGTTCCAAACCACGATAAGAACACCAACACGCACAATTCCAGTAAAAAAGGATTTATTGTATGCTAGCACTGTCAGTAAGCTTTCACCTCCGGCTTTATCAAACTACAAAGTGCATAGTCAGTAAAAACATTTAAATACAAGATCAAACCCAATAGGTTCAAAATAAAACAATTAAAATGACATCATTAAATGAGGACACACCTTTCCTGAGTTAACCCTTAGTGGTAAGCATATATTATGGTCTAAATATCCTCTTCCTCTTAAGGGCAGGTTGCACTTGCACCTTGTCATTAATGCCAGGGATTTTATCTGCCCTGAGCCTAATAATCCATTTAAGTTCACATTCTAAAAGGCAAGTATCTACATCCCTCCCTAATATTGGTCTTTAATTGTTGCAGTACACTAAATACAAACTCATGCTCAGCTCCCATTATTCTAATGTGTTTCGCTAAAGCATTACTGTCAGATCCAGTTCTGACTGCATATACATGTTCATATCGTTCCTGAGCTGCCTACTGGTCTTCCCAACGTAGAACGCTGTGCAGGAAGCAACGGCCAAATAGACTACATATGTACTAATACAACTTGTGTCTGTGGTGAACACATACTCTACTTTTGTTAATGGGTGTTGAAAATCTTTCCTGTCATCTATAAAATGACACTGATTACAATTATTACAAGGGACACGTGCTCCCGTGTTATGCTGTTCTCACCATCATATTCCTGGTTAGTGGTCTATTACACAGCTTACTTTTCAAGTTCTGTTTATTCTTATCGTAAACCGTGGACCTTCTCCCACCAACTTACTCAGACTTTCATCTAAATTCAACACCTGCCAATGCTGTCTAACGATGTCTGTGACCTTATTTACATCCCTGGTATAAAATAATGGAAACCTTAAGACATCCTGTGCTGACGATGGCATAACCTAATATCCTCATTTCTTGCTGAGAAGTAAGGTTTCGCTAAACCTTCTCTTATTGCATCCACTTCCATCATATGTTTCATTATGTCCTTTGGATCATACCCCCTCTCAATCAACCTATTCTTAAGGCTTCGTACTTCTAATTTATACCCTTGGGGGCTGGGGTTCAATCTAGATGCCCTCATGGACTGACCTCTCATAATATTAGCAAAAACATAATTTGGGTGCATTGAACGTCTATGTAAAAGGCTATTCCTAAAACAGGATTTCCTATATATGGACGTATTCAAAAGTCCACTTGGTAATCTAATAATGTTTACATCTAAGAAAGGAAGCTCATCTCTGGAATAATTCAAGACGAACTTCAAATAACCACTAACCTCATTGATCTTATCAACAAACATTCTTGATAGAACTGTATGAATATACGAGAGAGCTACATGAACATGAGGAGTATATCTTAGTGACTTTGGATGTAGTTAGCCTCTTCACAGTTATCCCTAATATTGAAGGGATTATTAGGTGTCAGAACTATATGAGGAGGAATGGTGATTTTGAAGAGACATTTATAGAAATACTAACTTTATTTTTGGGGATAGTATTGGAGAATAATGTTTTCCTTTTCGGTGAAGAGTTGTATCTGCAAAAAGATGGCGTAGCTATGGGCACATCATGTGCCAATAGCTACGCCAATATAGTAATGGCAGAATGGGAAGAAGAGGTGTTGTTCAAGATGGATTTGTTTGTAGAGAAAGTGGGGTTTTACAGACGTTTCGTGGACAATCTTTTCTTTGTATGGAAAGACGATGAGGCATCTCTAACAATGTTTGTTGATAAGATCAATGAGGTTAGTGGTTATTTGAAGTTCGTCTTGAATTATTCCAGAGATGAGCTTCCTTTCTTAGATGTAAACATTATTAGATTACCAAGTGGACTTTTGAATACGTCCATATATAGGAAATCCTGTTTTAGGAATAGCCTTTTACATAGACGTTCAATGCACCCAAATTATGTTTTTGCTAATATTATGAGAGGTCAGTCCATGAGGGCATCTAGATTGAACCCCAGCCCCAAGGGTATAAATTAGAAGTCGAAGCCTTAAGAATAGGTTGATTGAGAGGGGTATGATCCAAAGGACATAATGAAACATATGATGGAAGTGGATGCAATAAGAGAAGGTTTAGCTAACCTTACTTCTCAGCAAGAAATGAGGATATTAGGTTATGCCATACGTCAGCACAGGATGTCTTAAGGTTTCCATTATTTTATACCAGGGATGTAAATAAGGTCACAGACATCGTTAGACAGCATTGGCAGGTGTTGAATTTAGATGAAAGTCTGAGTAAGTTGGTGGGAGAAGGTCCACGGTTTACGATATGAATAAACAGAACTTGAAAAGTAAGCTGTGTAATAGACCACTAACCAGGAATATGATGGTGAGGGAGCAACGTAACACGGTCCCTTGTAATAATTGTAATCAGTGTCATTTTATAGATGACAGGAAAGATTTTCAACACCCATTAACAAAAGTAGAGTATGTGTTCACCACAGACACAAGTTGTATTAGTACATATGTAGTCTATTTGGCCTTTTCGTTCGTTTCCTGCACAGCGTTGGGAAGACCAGTAGGCAGCTCAGCGTGAACATGTATATGCAGTCAGAACTGGATCTGACAGTAATGCTTTAGCGAAACACATTAGAATAATGGGAGCTGAGCATGAGTTTGTATTTAGTGTACTGCAACAATTAAAGACCAATATTAGGGGAGGGGATGTAGATACTTGCCTTTTAGAATGTGAACTTAAATGGATTATTAGGCTCAGGGCAGATAAAATCCCTGGCATTAATGACAAGGTGCAAGTGCAACCTGCCCTTAAGAGGAAGAGGATATTTAGACCATAATATATGCTTACCACTAAGGGTTAACTCAGGAAAGGTGTGTCCTCATTTAATGATGTCATTTTTAATTGTTTTATTTTGAACCTATTGGGTTTGATCTTATTGTATTTAAATGTTTTTACTGACTATGCACTTTGTAGTTTGATAAAGCATGAGGTGAAAGCGCTTACTGACAGTGCTAGCATACAATAAATCCTTTTTTACTGGAATTGTGCGTGTTGGTGTTCTTATCGTGGTTTGGAACAAGGAACCAATTCTTTGAAGACTGAGAGTGATATATTTTACAGCCATTCACTTCACTTGCATGTGGACTTTTAGAGTTATTACTAACATTAAATTGAGTATGAGGGGGGTGGATATAAAACTACACACAGCATTAGCTGAAACAAGGTGGATAATTGAACTTATGGCCAATAGATCACCTGGGCTTAATGATGTTATACCTGTAAAACCCACCCTATTGAATAGGCGGGCTTTTTATTAATTTTCATTGGATGTAGTAGAATTTAAAATGTTGTCTGTTTAATTGTGTGATGTCTGATGAAGGGTGTAACCCGAAAGCGCTTACACTGTGTTTTAGTATTGTGTTTTAAGGACTGAGTTTTATTAAATACTTTCTTGGTTTACAGCAGTGTCCTGTTGCTTTTTCGTTGTGCTTGGATTTTTGCTTAAGGACACAGGACTATTGGCAGGCGTGAGGTATTTGTTCGGATTATTAGTGTGTTAGGTATGTTATTTCGACTTAAGGGCTGTGATTGTGCAGCACACTGATTTTGTGTTTTATGTGTTGTCTGGTTTGTGACGGGAAGTGCAGGTTGTTTGGGTGACTGCTTTGGAGGTCTCTGATGCTTTTGCAGGTTTTTATTTAAAGCCTCCAAGTATGATTTTGTGTATTTATATGCATTTCTTGCCAGTGCTGTTTTAGTAGGTCTGTGTGTGGCTGGAGGTGTGGTGCAAGTGTTAACCTTCTCCTCCTGACTGTCTGTTCCAGTCTTGGGTGGAGACATCTTAGCTTCCAGCTTGGCTGTATAATTGCATCTCTCGCATATGTTAGTGTTTTGTGGTAGGAGGAGAGGGTTGTCTGTATACATGAGGCAGTTGTAACATTGCCTCAGGATACCCAGATTCACCAGCTGGACTGGAGAGTGCACCTGAAGTTGCCCTTTGGTCATGCCTGAATAGTAGGGTGAGCTGCTTAGTTGCTTGGTTGGTGAGGGGTGAATAAAGAGCCTTGCCCTGCTGGGCAATCAGTGTCAGGGTATAGTAGTGCTTGCTATTAGGTCTGAGCAAGTTCTAGGCTGTAAGATGCTTTTTGAGTGCTTAAGTTGAGAGTTAGACTAGTTTCAAGGGAAAAACTGAAAAGCATACTTAATGGAGCTTGGAATAATTTAACCGAAGCTAACCGGCACTTCCCGGTACACAAAACCATGCAAACACGGTTTTTATAGTAGGGAAAAGAAAGAGATAGAAATTAGCCCAAAATGGCCAATAAACTACTAACTTCTGGGCTGGAACCACTCCTCCAGGGACAGATAGGTTGCTCAAAGCTCCCCTCTCTCACAGAAACAGAGAAACTTCCTTCTATCCAAGTAAGGTATGGGCAACTCAGAAACTAGTATCACAGCCCTGAATTCAGCACTAGCCTGAAAACTGGACTATACTAGCTTAGAAAGGCGGGAAACAAGGAAATTTTGTTTTTGTTTTTTTTTGTTTGTTTTTTTAAAGTTAAGGCAAAAACAGTAAAAAATACACTTAAAACAGCTTTAAACGACTACAAGCGATCAGAAAAGGCTATCACACTTTAGTGTGTAGCCTACAACAGTTAAACAAATTATTTAAACAAAAAAACAACTTTTTAAAAGTGCAGGTAGTCAAATAAGTACAATATGTGAAAAAAACAAGCTTTTAAATTACAATAAACACTGGAAAATCTGTGTTTAGGCAGAAAAAAAGTTAAGTACAGCAAGAAAGTACAGAAAACTGATACTTAATCACTCCAAAGTCTGTCTTCTAAGCTAGTAGGCTTTTATCAGTTTAAGGCTTTCTACTGCTACCCAGTAGGTTAGTTACAGGAAAGATGGGAAACAAGTGCAGATGTGGTCTTTTAAACCATAAAGTAGAAAGTGACGGACAAACTGTCCAAATGGTCAATAAACTACAATTTCTGGGCCAAGAAACTCTCCTCTCGTGGAAGACAGGCTACCTAGTGCTTACCACTCCCACTGATAAGCTAGAAGGCTTTCTTCTAACACAGAATGGCTTGTGGGGCTCAGCAGCTTACCAACAGTCCTGGATATAGTAACTCTGTATCTGGACTAGGCTAGTTACAGGAAAGTGGAAAACAAGCGCGCGTTCTTTTTTTCTTCTTTCTTATATAGGGCAGTATCTAATTTATGTTCACTATTCTTCTCTATATGAATGTCAAGGAAATCTATAGCTTTGTAGTCAACTTGTTCTTTAAACGTTAAAAATGTGGTACTATTCTGTAAATCTTCTATATATTCATTTAATTAACACAGTGGATCATTCCAAATAAGGAAAATGTCATCCACAAAACGCTTATAAAACAACAAATTTTTATTAATATATTTATCAGTTGTATCCAAAATGTTGCCCATTTCCCACATACTCATGACTATATTTGCATATGTATTAGCTACTTATGTTCCCATAGCTACTCCTGCCATTTATTTATAGTATCTATTTCCAAACAAGAAGACATTATGCTCTAATATTAATTGCAGCAAGTCACATATTAGGTCCAATTTTAGATGTTTTAAATTAACATGGGCCTGAATGTATTTCTTAATCATCTCTATTCCTAATGTATTTGGAATGCAAGTAAATAAGAAATTAATATCAAGTGTAACCAAGTAACAGGTGGCTGCTGAATTACGTTCATTCTATTCAAGCAGTTCCTTTAGAAACTCTGTACTGTCCTTAATAATGGTGGTAGATGTATTCAGTACACATTTCAATTCTGATTCTAAGTATTTAGATATAGCTTCTGTAGCCCAGCCTCTTGCTGAAACTATTGGGCATAATTGTGGCCTTAACATGTCCTTATGTATCTTTGGGACTCCATAAATTATTGGAATCACTGTTTTTTCTATATGTAAATACTTATATTGTTGTTCAGTAATTGAACTGTTTGCATATAGTTCCTCAAGTTTATTAGCAACTACCTGTCGAATATATATGATATCTGTTTTTCTTATACATGCATAGTCATTGGTGTTTAGCATAGCTATCATTGTACTGTCACAGTAATCTTTATCTAAAACTATTCCCCCTCCCTTGTCTACTGGTTTTATAATAATTTTGTCATTATGTTGTAAAGACTCTATGGCTCGATATTCCATTTCACTTAAATTAAAAAAACATTTCTTATGTTTCTCATTAAAAAATGCATAAATGTCCTTTTCAACCATTTTTCAAACATATTGACAACCTGATTCTGTGGGGGTACAAAAGTACTGTTACTATAATATTTATTATTTAGAGAATTATGGTTAAATTCATTTGCTTGCATGGAAGAAAAAAAGACATGTAGATGCAATTTCTGTATAAAAAGTCATTAATATCTTTTACTGTGCTGCATCAGGGTCCTAACTAACATATGTGGGATATTATTAAAATATATGCAATATTCAAATGTTGGCTCATTTCATGGTATTAAATTAAATAATGTTTAAGGGATAATCTACTAGGGACAGTTTTACATTGACAGCTGTTTATAACGTGGCTTTGATTAAATTTATCTCAAAGATTTTTACTAAAACTTCATTACACTATCTCATAGTATTAATAGCTAAAATTCACAATGTACTATAAAAAGTAAAACCTTTTAAAGGATGCATCCCTCGTTGCCAAGTATAGTGATTCACTAGTACGCCTATAAGGAACAACAGAAGAAATATAACTTTTGTAAAATGTGTGAACATTTGAAATAAGGACAATAACACAAAAATAAACGCTGAGGTAATACCAAATATTTCAGGCTTGGAGCTACTGGATTATTTGCTAAGCATCAAATCTGCATTCAAGGACAGGAAAAAAAAACAGAAGAAGAAGAAGAAATCATCTCTCTGTAAGATAACACACTAGGGATGGCTTCTTCCTCTTTCTAATTTTTACTGTTTCTCTGAAATACAGTGAAAAGACATCAAAAACTGAATATATCATTACTTCTAAATTATTCCACTTGTCTGCCTGCTTAGCTATGTATGTAATAGTGAACACTGAGAAATATGTTGAGCTTTAGTGGTCATTAAGTACATGTTCCACACCAGTACAATAATAACATATGCAGTTATGTAAAACGAGATACTACAGCCCATCTTGTGACACATGGAATTAACAAGTAAATTATCATGTGGAACACTTGAGACAAGCAATGAACTGCTCATGGTATGCTTAGCTCAAAAGTGATGAACTTTAAAGTCTTGAATTATACATGTACATTGCAGCAGTGAAGCGACACTACACATCCAGTTACCTCAGAGTGATGCATCTGCCTTGAATGGCCACACCTGTTAAGTACTAAGGGGCCAGATTCAATAAAGCCTGCACAAGGTGTAGATGATATGAATTAAAGAACATTCTTATCACATTTTTGTGCTTTCTATATAGCCACGGTGGTACAGCAGTAGCGTTGTTGCCTCACAGCAAGAGGTTTTTCTGTTCGATTCTCGGCTGGAGTGCCTTCTGTGTGGAGTCTGCATGTCCTCCCCATGGTTGAGTAGCCTCTGAAAGACATGCGTGAATGGGCGTTAGGCTGGCAACTCGGCACCGTGAAAATCTACTGCCAATCATTAGCAGACTGCAGTTCCGCTGTGGCTACCCCTAACCGGGAAAAGCCGAAAAGACAAACAACATTCACTCAGAAAGATTACATGTAGTCTGCACCTTGTAACCATTATGAATCCCTGTCAATATTTAAACCTGAAAGAATATCAGTAGGAAAACTAAAATTAGGAGAAAGAAGGTGTGACTTATGCCTGTGTTATCTGTTCACTCAGAATGGTGTACACTTAGTGTAAGCATTAATGAATCCTAGGGAAGGTCTAACTGGTAACAAAGAAAATGTGCAAGAAAGTAGCCCATTCCCTACGTGTTCAGACTGCAGAATAAGTGACAGATTTGATCTTTGCTATTATAATCAAATGATCAGCAGACAACCATGTTGGCTCCCATTATAAACAGAGAGCAAACAAAACAAAATAACAGGCAACTAGCAAGGTGACAACAGCTGAAAGACACACAGCAAACGTCTTGCATAATAAACAGGATATCTACTGGAAAAGTGATGAATATGGTACACAAAATGATGCATCAGAGGACATTTCAGTAGCCTAGAAACAATGCTTCTACTTAAGAGTGAACCTGCAAGCTACCCAAAAAATTACAGACTAATAACTTCCCTTTCGATGACATATAAACTATACATGGGAATTGATGCAGACAGAGTTTATAGTCATTTAGGAGAAAACTCAATTATGGCAGTAGAACAAAAGGTCAATAAAGGAACGTCATATAGCTCATCAGATGAAGAACAAAGCACAACTGCAAGTTGTCAAAACTTTTTCAGATGATATAAAAATGTAATTTGGTCTTGATAAACATGCAAAGAACAACCTTAAAAGCAGGAAAACTGCAGCATCGGGAAATCATCAATTTGGGACAATAACATGATATAAAAGAACTTGAGCAAGAGGGAGTATATAAATATTTGGAAATTGATGAAGGATCAACAATAAAACATGAACAAATGCGAATAAAACTTAGTAAGGAATACTTTAGAAGACTTAAATTAATCCTGAAAACAGCATTGCCATCTAGGAACAAAATCCAAGCTATAAACCAATTTGCTCTTCCTGTCCTAACTTACAGTTCTTGAGTGACTGACTGGCCCCAAAATGCGTTGGATAGATTAGACAGGAAAACAAGAAGGATGCTTCATTCTCACCATATGATTTATAAAAAACAGTGCATACCAAGATTATATACATAGAAAGCACAAAGGAGACATGAGACTTGACTATGCACACAACTCACAGTGGTACTAGGGAACAAACATGCATGCAGTCACATGGCAGGCTGACTCGCAGATGTACTGGGTAACGGTTAACCTTCCCACTTCTTAGCACTATATTTGCGTACTGCTACGATTTAGACATCCATACGTGCTTATGTACCTGCTTCTATTTGTTATTTCAGCATTTATTATGTTAAGATTTTTTGTAACTTTTTTCTAATATATTCTGTTTTTATGCATGTTGGGTAACATGTTCCATTTTACTGTATTATGTTTACTTCTGTTATATATTCAAACAGAGCTTTTCTTCGCTGACGGACAATGAAATAGAATCTTCCTGTTTGAAATTCCCTAGATGTCAATCACAAAAAACATAAAGACTATAAAGATAATGATAAACAATGCACATTTGGTAGAAATAAGGACCCCCAACATCCCTTATTTAATATTCAACATTCTTTGTCCAGATAACCCTACCAGATCATTGTCTTGACTCTTCCCCCTTCTTTGTAATTAACTCTGTTACTGCTTAGACTTGTAATCTATGTTGCAAATGACATTTATCTATGTCTACTGTACTGAGTTTACACTCCTGGGCCAAGTCTGAAAATGGCCCACTGAGATCAGTGGCCTATCCAGGTTAAAAATGCAAACCGATATTCAAACAGGAATGAATCCTATCAACTGCCAGATGCTGTGTGATGCAACAAGAATTATCAACAATGTTAGTGTCAAATACGTGGGGGATCAAATGATCCTATGCATCAGGCAGACAGGTCATTTGTGTAAACTATTCCAGTCCCGTGAAATACAAAGTAAACATTGGATAGGACTATTACCATAGTCGGATAGCAAAACAGAAGAGGCCGCACAGCCCAAAGTACAGTTTGAAAGAGAGCATAAAGGCACAATGAAGACAGAATAGTATGACCAATGAGTCCTTCCTCTACACATTATCACTCTGAAAATTGACTGCATGATCAAATCAGAAGGAAAATACAAAAAGCCAACAATCCATACACAAAGAAACAAGCATTTTGGCAGGGAGACAAGACCTGCAGCAAGTCCCTCAACACCCCTTTAACCTATGAGCTCTGTGGTCGTACAACAGTAAGGGAAGGCGAAACTCATCAAAACTTTGCCTGCATGACAAAGATATGATCTAAAAAACAAACCAATTCAACCAGTTTTGTTCGGGCAGTTAGATGCCAGTCAAATGTCTGACAATCACATGAAGGAAAGCGATAAAAAGTAGTTCTTCAATAAACTCTCAAAACACCTTCACTATGATGATTGTGGGCTAATGAGTATCAGTCTCTAAAGACTTTTGCCATACATGTAATACAAATCCGGTAACAGAATTTCTGCAACTGAGTGTGCAGGCAAATTAGCTTTGTCAATGAACATGCAACTACACTGTGTAGTGTAAACACTTTATATTCAATAATGGCTGATGGTGACATTCTTCCAATCCATTGTAAAAGGTTGCACTCCTCTTAGTCATGCTGAAAGCACTCACTATCAAGATGGGCATCAAGCCATCTCCTCCTGTATAACAGTCTAAAATTAGTAGCTCACTTACTACTCAGAGAGAATGCTTTGCATACCTACATAGAAATATTTCAAGCATGGGCATTAATGCCCTTCTAGCTTGCCAATATACCAAAACACTTGTTCCCATAATAAGTATCCAGGCTGTTCTTAAAAATATCTAAACTAGTACTTGCTTTAATGTAATTTGGTAGTCTTATTTCATGCATCAGCTGCTCTGTCAGAGAACCAGTTAGTACACTTCTCATTCTTAGAGAATCTTCTGCAAAGGTTGTCTGATGATTCTCTAGTACTTTTTGATAACCCTAAACACTCCCAGAGGTAGTTGTCTCTAAATGTCCTATATACATGAATAAGATCTCCTCTTAGATATCTGTAAGAGATACTATATAAGTTCAGATATTTTAGTCTTTCATAATAACTTAAATTTTCACATCCATGGATGCCCTTGGTATATTTCTGCTGTACTCTTTCCAGTTTGCTCATGCTTGTCTTCTTAAAGGGTTTCCATATTGTTATTTCATACTCAAGTTTGGGTCTAATGTAACTAACAAACAATGACTTCATTATTTTTGATTTCTTAGACTTTATAAATCTTTTTATATAACCTATAGTTCTATAACTACCATTAACCAATTGGTTGATATGATTAGAAAAACTCATAGCTGAAGCTACTCATATACCCAGGTCCTTAAATGAGTCTACAGTTTCAATCACTGTGTGCTGTATTAAATACTCACCTTTCAATTTATGTCTCCCAAATCTCATATACTTAGTTTTTAATGTATTTATTAGCATATTATTCTCATATGCCCATATGGTCAATTTAGTCAAGTTATTTTGCACACATGGCTTATCTGTAACACATTTAATCAGTTTACCCAATTTCAGGTCATCTGCATATAGACAGTAGAACACTTCAGATGAAAAAGTTAGGTCTGAAAGATACAATCTAAACAAGTAAGGACCTAGGACAGGGCCCTGTGGGACAACAGCCTGACTGTAACCAAGGATTGCATCAGTCGTAGGATACTTACCATGTTCTATTTGTAAGCCATCCGGCTATCCATCTTATCAAGAGGACATCAATAACATAATTTCTTTAGGAACACAAACAATGTCTAGTATGTTCCATCTCCTAGTAGTTTTTTTTTTTTTTTTTTATAATCTGAAGCAGTTGTTTCTAAATATATGTTGTGAATAATTTCCTTACCAACGTTGCTGAATCAATATTATTCCAGTCTGTTTCTGGCAAATTTAAGCCCCCAGCTAATATTATTCTTCCCTCCTATGTTTCATGGAAGAAATGTATTAATTCCTCTAGGTCATCTGCACTTGACTTTGGTGGTCTGTACACTCCAACAATTGTTATATGTTCCAGGCTTGTCTTTATTGTCACAGTTACACAGTCTATATTATTGGTGTTATCACTGAACATGTAATTATCACAGGTCTCATAATTATCTTTAATCCCTATCACAGCACCTTCACCTGATTTTTTTGTTAGAATGTCTGTTACAGTAAAAACATTTATACTTTGACAGAACTGGTTTCCAGTCATTGTTCTTTAACCATGTTTCACAAAGAATAACAACATCAATCTTGTGGGAACGTAGCAAATTTTCCAATAAAAAAACTATTATTAATGGTCCTAACATTAACAACAGTCAAAGATGCTTTTGCAGTCTAGCATCCAGTCAACACAATTAAATTCCTGGCTTGAGCTACTGAAACAATCTCTGGAAGTGTGAAGGTTAAGGAGTTGCATTTGGAGCTACAATCAGGCTCAGCACCACTTCAACAGTGAAGTGTAAAATAACAGTCTCATTGTTATCAGGAGATTTTCTCAGGTGCAGACAGGGACAGATGGCCATTTAAGCCCTCAGTAGCCAGTGGTGAGCTGTGGACAGGATTAAACCTTACTGAGCTAGATGGCATGCCTACCAAAGAAAGATCTCCCTGCTATGTAGGGGGAGATATACCAGGCTTCAGAAAAGAGAAGTAGCAGACATATGCAAATGCATCTTTAAAGAGTTGATTGCACAGAAGCAGGCTCTTAAAGTAACAAAGGTTTGCCAAGCAGAAAGGGTCCAGGTAGAAAGGGAATGTTTCCAAGTGTTTATAAACACCTTTTGTGCTAAGCAAGTGACTAGTATTAATATAACTATGCTAAAATACTAGAGTCCACAGCTTTCAGCAAAAGATTAAGTTGACGGGCAGCGACTTTCATGTAAGTAAGGTTAGCAGGTCTGTGTTAAATAAAATGCTAGAAAGCTTTCAGGTTGAGTGGTTCCCAAACTGATTTCTATAAGCTGGTGGGCTTTAGGATCAAAAAAGCATTAGGATCACAGAGACGTTAGTTAAAGTGATCAATGAGATAATGAATGGGACAGATGTTTCTCCATCGGGGAAAAGACTTTAGTATTGGTTGTTCCAATGGGTAAGGAACAACATCATATTCCTGGCCTATTTCAGGGGGCTTTACTGATGCAGAGATTTATACAAGTGTTCTACCTGCAAGAGAATAGAGAATGCTGTCACGTTCCACTTTAATAAACCACTCAAACACCAAAGACCTTTGACAACCTTTATTGTTTAACATAATAAACGATAAATGCATGAAACTTTATTAAGCATAACACAACTTCAATTCCTTGGAGGAGAAAACACAAAATAACTATCCATAAGGGCAGCATAACCACTGACCCTTGGAATAAGCAGCGTCCCCCATTTCCTCACTTATCCTCACACTTACAAGGCAGTGTTCCACTGGTCACCTTCAACATCTCCTCACCAACCCAAAACCACCAAGTTCAAACAACATCCACAATCAATCTTTCACCACTTCAAACTCCTTCTACCAGTTCTCCACCAGAAGGGGAGCAGAAGAGGGGCAAGCCCATGGACTGTTCCCCCTAACACCCTACCCTCACTACACAGTCCTTCCAAAAACAACCCCAAATTCAAATTAAATAAATCAAGTCCAAATTCACTAAGGTGAACCCCATCTGCCCTAAACCACATGGGATCCCTATCATCAAACTCACTCTGCCGAATAGTATCCACCCCCAACCCCTTTAACTGTTTTGCTAATGTAAAATTCACATACCTACAAGCCCTCTAAACTGCAGTAAGCTTTGTTGCATCCCTCCAAACTAACAGAGGAATAATCTTCAACCAAACCAGACACACTGATGGATAAAGCTTCACAAATATGATAAACTAGCTGCCTCTTTGAGATCATGCTCAAATCATTACCTGCTAGGTGAATCAACAAAATTTGAGGCAGCCCCCACTGACTCTGTAACATCGTAAATACAAGTAGCTGGTTCCACTTCAACCCTCTAATACCATGCCAGGTAACCTTACATCCGAAATGCTGCAAGCCCAAGTCAGTGCCATTGTTCCTAACCACAGCCTGCCTAGCTGCCCAATACATGAAAAAAAAGAGTGGCCTAAAATGATAATCCTTTTCCCTATTAAAAAAAATTAACAACAACATAAAAAATAGCAACCCTATTTAATTTAAGTCAAAAATACCTTAGAAGACCACCACCCCATCCTTTTAATTACTTAAATCGAACTGCCTCCTTTTGCTAGGTCAGATGCCCTGCCCATTCTAAAAGAGTGAGTAGAAAATTTGTCCCCCTCAAGGCCCACACTGAAAAGGGCCCTTTTCATGAATAAATTCAACTACACCCCCCATTAATGCCCTACCACCTACAGATGTAAAAACTAATTAATGTGCCCTACCCTCTCTAGCCACATGCAGTCTCCTTCCTCATGCTACCGGACACATCCATTTTGACCTAACCTCCCCCAAAACTATAGATGCCCCTTTTCCTTCCTGATCATTTTTTTGATGACCTCAACTTAATGTGCACTGCCCTTGGCAACATCAGAACATCCCATGCCAATGCCTCCAGCAACTCTGACACCTGAAATGATCTCCAGTACATCCATACACTCAACGTGCCCCATATCACATATACCTCTGAGCTTCCACATACTCTACTTAAACCCTGTAACAACATTCTTAAAATTCCTGTAGTCACCGGCCATCTCCTATCCCAAGTCAGGCCTTCCCATCTACTCCATCCTTTCAACAGTCACCCAACTACCAGGACTTAGTCCAATCCTCCAATTTGTCCTACTGAGCAAACACACCAATTGCTGCCAAAACCACTCTCACTGATCTCACTGCCTTGCCCTGTACCCTCAGCGCTGCTAAATAATGCAACAGTAAATCTTCCAACCACACAAATTCTTCTTCTGGTAGTTGCCTCACAAAACTATCAAAATGATGCAATGCCCTACCATATGCTTTCCTAGTGGATACCATCCCATGACTGCTGAACCAACCTGCCAGTCACTGCTGCCCAATCTGACAAACCTCGTCTGGTACCACCACAGGGTCCCTTGCCACCTGCCGAAACCTGAAAAACTGAAAGTGAGACAGGCTGTCAGCAATCTCATTCTTCACCCCTGGCACATGCACCCCTGTGAAACAAAAAAAAAATCAACAAACTCTACAACACTAGCTTACAAAAAAAACAACAACAAGCATATAGATTTAGCTGTCTTAACTTGCAACACTCTCACCACAGCAATATTTTCCAAGTTAAACACTACCCTCCTACCCCAGAAACGATCCTGCCACACCACTGATGCAGCCCAAATCAGCATAAGCTCCAGGAAGGTAATATCCTGCTTCCATTCCTCTAGCCAATGAACAGAAATAATCCAACAAAATCAACTCCTAGCCTATAATAAAAATATCTCTATCTCTTATCTTAAAAATATGTATTCATCAAATACAAATAAATATATAGCTGTTAAAATACAATAATAATTTAAACACATATATAAATATTAAAATATAAGTTAATAAATATTCCTAATGGATGCCATTTTCAATGTTTTTAAACTGTCAAAGCTTATACCTATGTACTTCTAAATGAAAAGACGCATATCATGTAAACTATATATTATCACATAAGGTTGCACATTAAATAAATACAATGGTAATTATGGAATTAATGTCTTTTGTCCTTGATTATAATTACATACAATTTGAAGGAGTTATTCAATAGTACATTTTATAGAAATGTCATTTAGATCAAATAAGTGTGGATTCCATGACATTTTGAATAATTCTAGTTGTTTTAAAATTTACATATACACATAATACTGACAGCATCCCTTATTTGGACATTCTCATAACTAAAACGAGTAAAGGTTTCAAATCAAATATACATAGGAAAAAAACATTTTCAAATAGTTACTTAGACTACACTAGTTGTCACCCTCGTAAGACGTTGTCAAGGGATATGTTTAGCAACAGAGGCTACCCACAAGTCATGTTAAAGAACATCTCATCATACATATTAGAACGATGGGGTAAGAAATATTTACCAGTATTAGGAAGGGAACTAATAACGAATGAATCCAAGGACATAAATCATAAATTTATGAGAGCTTGTATTTTTATATAAAAATATTATTAGGACATTGGAATAATATAATTATTATAGATGATGTATATAAATCTGTGGGTAGGGCCCCGTTATTTGTATATAAAACAGGTTGCAACATTAAAAGGAAACTTGGCTCAAGTATTTATGATCATTTATATATCTATAAGAACCAAGGATATGAAAAAATGCCCTTAGTAGGCATATATTTGATTATGGTGATAAACATTATTTTTAAGTTTGGCATTATTGATCAGGTTACAATTAACATAGTTAAAAAACCTATCTTAGAATTAAGATAGAGGGTATTATACTCAAGGATGAGTTTCTTTAGCAGTTATGTATTTATTTAATGTGCAACCTTATATGAGAATTTATAGTTTACATGGCTTTGAAGTTTAAAAACAAAAAAATTGAAATCCATTAATATTTATATTAACTTATATTTTAATATTTTATATATATATTTTTTTTTTATTATTATATTTTTTTTTAATATATATATATTTATTGTATTTGAATAAATATTTTTTTAAGATAAAAGATAGAGATATTTTTATTATAGGCTAGATAGTTGATGCTTACATTGAATTAATGTATGTATGAATATAGGATATACTAGATATACCAGCTAGTTTGTTGGATTATTTCTGTTGTTGCCGTGACTGGTGTCTATCCTCTAGCCAATGAGGAGGCCATGGCACTGAAAACCATTGCCCTGTAAAAAATGCTCCCATACCGAAACCTCCAGCTGCATCTGTAAACAACTGTAAATCCCCTTGACCTACCCAGTCTGTTTGCCAAAATGTGATCCCATTAAACAGCTGTAAAAACTGTAACCACAACCCTAAGTCCTCCCATGCTAACTTAACATGCTAACCCTTACCCTGTGGTGCTTACTTTTACCTCCTTTTAAAAGAAAAGCCACTGACCTACAAAACATATGTCCAGGATGCACTGCCCTACAAGCAGAATTTGACAACCCCAACAGCTCCATGACATCTCTCACTGAAACCTTACTTCTAGACCTCATCCATATCAATTTCTTCAGTAGTCTATCTACCTTCTCTCCCAGCAAGTGAAATACACCTAGACCAGAGTGCACATTCAAACCCAGGAAATCTAGCACCTTCGCCGGGCCCTCCATCTTATGCTTAACCAATGGCGCTCCCAACCCCTGGCAAATACCCAAAAACTCGGGCATCGCCACCCATGGCCACTCTATCCCCTCACCCACTAGCAAGAAGTCATCTAGGTAATGTACTGCTGTCTGCCCTTCCACCCTCTGTTGCCATATCAAATGTAAGGCCGTACTAAACTTTTTAAAAGTGGAACAAGCCACTGCACATCCCATCAGCATAGTTGTGTCAAAATAAAAACAATCCCTCACTACCATGCCCAATAATGGCCAATCTTCCTCCTGAACTGGCAACAAACGAAAGGCTGACTCAATATCCACCTTCACCAGCCAAGAGTCCTCAAAACTTCTAATGATGTGGACCACATCATCCAAGGATGCATATCTCACTCTAACCTCCTCCTCAAGGATGAAATGATTGACAGAGTTGCCTTCTGGGTAAGATAAATGATGTATTAAACAAAACTCACCTGGTATCTTCTTGGGAACCAAACCCAAAGGTGACACTTTAAACTGAGTAAATGGTGGACTATCGAAGGGGCCCAACAACCTACCTGCCTGACACTCCTCTTCAGTCAAAGCTCCCAGCACATCATCCCTCTACCGCACTGACTTCAGATTTTTCCCCACCTTCCCATCAACCACTAAACTAGATTTGATCAAAATTCCCCTTGAAAAACCCTCAACCAATTCCTCCACCACTGCCAGTAGCAGATACTGTGCCAGCAGCTCCCGCAGGACCTCCACCATAATAGGTGAATGGGTCCCCTGGATGCCCCCTCATTCCCCATAATGACCCCCCTCCCTTTGGCCATAAAAATTGGTCCTGCCCTGTACCCCTTGCAGCCCTATTAGTGGCCACTCCATCCTCTTTGACCTGGAAAGGATGACGTTTGACCCCCAAACTGACCCTCACCCCTACCACATTGAGTCGCTGAATACCCACCGATACACTTTAAACAAGTATGGGTGAATTTGCAACCTGTCCAGGAACATCTCCCTGCATTAAAAGTCCAACATTCTCACACCCCCTTCTGCATGCTTACCCACTCTATTTCGAAATCCAAAGCTGTCCATCATAGTGGACAGCCAGATATGAGGGTGCCTAACCTCCCAACACATGAATTTGTCAACTGCGCTCCTCTTGTGGAATTTCTGATCATACCATAGCCATACATTACCTGGCTGTATCCTTTGTGCCTCTCATATAGTGATAAAATAGGCCAGAAATGGAAGGGCCAAAGTACTATCCCTTTCCAATGACACCACCATGTAATATATGAAACCCAAAACCCAATTTTCCCATGTTCTCTGCCGAAACTTACCCACATTCCTGCTACCAAAGCAGTCAAAAGGTCTTTTCCGTTTGCAATCTCAGCTTCTATCAGGAGCCGCACCCTATCAGCATCAATTAACTCAAACATATCTATGTATTCTCCCTTCCAAATCTTCTCCTTCACCATAAGTGAGATATGAGGACTCAAAAGGATTGCTGTGCCCTCCTGTCCTAATGCCTGAATCATCAACCAATCCCCCGGTTGTGTTCCAAAGTCTAACCCTACCTCCTCTAAACAAGGGTCCATGTCTTCCTCCAGTAATAAGAGAGTACTATCAAGACTCAAATCATGACCCACTAATGTCTGCAAACCTGCATCAGTGGCCCTGCCTCCATCGACATCCTCCAAGACCCTGGGCCGTCAATTAACCCAGCATTGCAGCCCCACACTCAAACCCAGGTACTCACTCCTTGCTACCTGTCCATCAGCTTCCCCCCAGCAGAGACTAACAAATCATTACCTGTCGAAGCTGAAGATGGTGCCACCAGTGTTGCAACCTACATTGCCCTCTCCTCTACTGTTGGCAGCTGCCCTGCTTGCTTGGCTCTGATTTCTAATGTACTTCTTCCAGTCTGCCATCTCTTCAGAGTCTTGGTATCCTGTATGCTTGTAGCCGCATCCTCATTTGGCATCTCCCAGAACAGGTCCTCCACTTATGCCACGTCGCTTGCCAATTTCTAACTCAATGCTTATACCTCTTCCATGACTGTTCAGCTCAATACCCGAAATACAAACAGACACTGTAAGTACATGAGGAAGAGAGAGAAAACACACGCTCACACAACTTTAGAAACACACATTAATCCTTAGGCTTAGCCAGCCACCATGACTTTGGATGACAGCTCCCTCCACTCGGTACTGCAGCACAACGTGCACACAGCGCCAGCCCAGGCCCCAAGAAAAGGTAGGAGATCAACTCAAACTGCTTCACTCCTGCTCCTAAAACCCTTACATACTTTTTTTTTTCTGTCAGCAAAACAAGCTCCCCACGCAAGATGCCTAACCCCTCTCCCTGCCTTGACTAATCCCAACAGCAGCACTGTGGATCTGGACAAGGCATGCACAGCCAGCAGTGACATACCTTGCCCGCCTAATTCCCAAACCTTTCTTTATTTAATATTTATTTATTATATTTTTCTCTTAAGCCCTGTGTGCAACCTACCTGCCCATTGTGCCAAGAGCAGGATGTCCAGCCTAACCCTAGCCTCTAACCCTCACCCTTTAACTTATCATTATAATGTTAGTTTTTTTATTTATTTTAACTAACACTGCAGGTGTTACTGCGCATGTGCGGCCAGCCAATAACGGCCAGAAGGAAGCCCGCTAAACAACGTGCTGCAACCCCTCTGCCCATGAACCACTAGCGAACACCACGGAAACGTGGAGAGTACTAGAGCTAGCTAGCTGCCTCACACCATCCCCTTGCCTTGACTAACCCGACCTTTCTTTTATTTTGTTTTTTTGTTTGTTTGTTTTGTTTTTGTTTGACCCTTTCCCCCCACGCAAACCTGTCCCTAGAGCCTGGAGCAGTAAGCCCAGCCTAACTGTAGCCTTAAACCCTCACCCTTTAACTTATCATCTTATTTTTTTTTTTTATTATTATTACTAACGCCAGCAGAGTTATTGCACATACACTGCCAGCCATTAAAGGCTAGAGGGAAGCTCGAGAAAATTACGCACTGTCCCCCCTCTGCCCACTAACCACCAATGAAACACGAGGGAAAATGAGATTATTAAATGGGGGTTAGCTTCATGCAACACACACATCCCCAGCAGTCATTCCACACTCACCTCACACACGCAGGCCATCCCATCATCTCAGACACCACCATGAGCAGAAACCATTCAACCACCAACGAACACAAAAACACTGCAGGAAAAAAGGTAATACTTAACCATACACACACCCAGCAGACCTTCTACACATGCAACCTTCACCTACTACTATACCAAGAGGTTCCAACTATCGGACTCTCTCTCTCTTTTTTTTTTCAAATTTTATTTTACCCTGTCTATCCCTCCTGCCCTGCACCACCACCCCGGTATCACAGAGTCCCAAGACTGCCCCCCAGAAAAAAAAATATATAGATATATATAGATATATATATATATATATATATATATATATATATATATATATAATTTATATATATATATTTTTTTATCTATATATACAAGTCCTCCTGCTTACTCATTATAGAACAGTAACACTGCACTCCCCTTACCATCTTTGTAACCACCCAAGGCCCAGTTTACTTCCACCTCAGGTCATCTAGGACTTTATCCTGCTTCAACAAGATCACATCAAATGTGACTCCCAACAACCAAATCCCACCTCAAAAGCCTTCAAGTCCCATCCCCCACCTTATCTCTCTTCCTCCCTTAATCTGTAGCCTGCTTAACCTTTTCATGCCTACTTCCTTTCCAGCTCTCTTAACTACCCACCTTACCTGCTTCTTACCCTTAATCTAAACGAGAAAACACACCAAAATTCCAAAGCAGACAGGAACACTGGAGCACACAGATGGTGAAAAAATTTTCTTTAATGACAAGTCCTGGTACCTTGGCTATTCGCCTTCAGTGGAACAATTCACCATACAAAAATCATCTCCTTATATATTCATCAATCAATCAACTCATTAATCAATTAAAGTGAAAAATCATCATTTAAAGTGCTGGATGAATATATAAGGAGATGTTTTTTGTATGGTGAATTGTTCCACTGAAGGTGAATAGCCGAGGTACCAGGACTTGTCATTAAAGAACGTTTTTTCACCATCTGTGTGTTCCAGTGTTCCTGTCTGCTTTGGAATTTTGGTGTGTTTTTTCATTTGGAAAGAGTAGGATGGTGATTTGGTGTTTTCATTATGAATCCCGTTAATGCAGAAGGAAATTATGTTGGTGAAAATATTGTTCACTGCTTTTGTGAAAGAAAGGGAACGTGAATTTGCTGCATCGGATTTGTGGTCTGCCAGAGTGACTGACTTACATTCAGAGAATTTTGTTTGGTTAGAGTGTTTGATGTTGAAGGAGGTGTTGGTTTTTTATGACTCTAAATTGCTTGAAAAGTATGTTTCCATGAACAACACTCTGAGGGGGCTGCGCATTGATAGGGTGCCCGCTGGAGGTTTTGGTGATGATGAGGGCGACTTGCTTCTGGAATGGAGGCAGGTTGCACAAGAATGTACCTTAAACTGGCTCAAGATCTTGATTAAAAGGAATAACAGAACTGTTGACAAGTTACGGAGAGAGATTGTTCATTTGCAGAAAGAACTTATGAATAAAACTCCTCCTACTGTTTTTCAAGGTACATTTAAACACATAAATGATAAGATCAATAAAGCTGAGGATGATGTTTTGGGGAGGAAAAAATAAAAACTCAACAGAGATGTGAGGGACTTTGAAAAAAATGAAGTTTATACTTGGCAACATAAGGGGCGTCGTTATCATCAAAAATCTAAGATGCGCATGCCCAGGAGTGAGGATGGTTCATCTTGTACTTCAGTGGAAACTACTGGCAGTCGGAAGAGCGTATCTTTTGAAGATATCAGCATGGAAAGTTCGCCTGAGAGGGTGGAGACCGGAAAAAATGGTCAAGGCACCAACAAGACGAACTTGCATATGCAAACTCGCTCATGGAAGAATCAGGGGAAGTCATCTTTTTACCACAAGAATTAGAAGTAAGAACTTTTACTGCTTCCCCTTTATTGGGGCTAGTTTGTGCTTATGACAATACACTGGACAATGAGTTGGACAATAATTTGAATGTCATGGACATTGATGTAGATGTTGTTAATACTGAGGTTACTTGTCCTTTGCGCAATGATGATTTAAGTGTGATTAATCTTTCTAATGTTTCACTTTCTGAGGACATGTGTAATGTCTTGCACAAAGGTACTAAATTTATACCTACTAAATTACCCATGTTAGCGGATGTTATTTTGGATATTAGGAAGTTTGTTTGCAAACTTAATTTGAAGGTGTATTTCTCAATACAAAATTTAAAAGTGTGTAATGAAGTATTAAATGTTACTGAAGATGATTTGCTAAATTTAAGCATTTATGATACTGATGTAGATATGGTTTCTGAAAATGAAAATGAAATTGAAAATTAATGTGATGAAGGGAATGTTGGGGCGGGTTATGCAAATATTGTTGTACCTCATTTTTCCACTGACAGCACTTTTATGCCTCCTAGGCATTCAACAGCCATTAACGTGTTTGAGCACGTGGTACGTGCAAGCATTGAACGAGAATACAGTGCTTTTTGTAGAGATAATAAGGTATTAATCTTTCAAAAAGTGAATGGTTTGCTTTAAAAGAATTTAGAACTGGGTTAGATAAAGTGGCTGTAAGACCAGCGGATAAAGGAGGGAATTGGGTTGTCATGGATATTGCAAAATACGACAACATTGTTGAAGATTTGTTAAAAGAAAATGTTTATAGGAAGTTAACTCATAACCCGTTGAAACAATACAATGACGAACTTTGTGAATTGCTAGAGAAGGGAGAGAGGCTTGGGTTTTTTATGAGTAGTGATGTTAAAAAACTCTTAGTAAAGAAACCAAGGCACAATATATATATGTAATTCCTAAAATCCATAAGAGCATGGTTAACCCACCAGGGAGACCCATCATCTCAGGGGTAGGTTCTTATATAGAGAAAGTGAATACATTTTTGGATTTTCACTTTAAAGGTTATTTGCTTAAGGTACCTTCTCATGTAAAAAAATACTGAGGATGTTTGTAATGCACTGCATGGCATGACATGGGACATAGAATTTTACTGGGCCACAGCAGATGTTTCATCTGTATATACTAATATTGATAAGCGTTGGGGCTTGGTGGCCATGAAAAGATGATGGGTGAGGGCCCTCATACCACCTTCTTATTGTCCCTGTTAGAATATAGCCTCACACATAACTATTTTGTGTGGAAGAAGGAGTTTTATCTCCAAAATAAAGGGACAGCGATGGGGGGGCAGCTTTTGCCCCCACATATGCAGTGATATACATGGGAGAATTTGAGAAGGAATTCATGCTTCAGAATGCATTCTTCATTAACAGTGTTGTTTTTTTTACAAACGATACATTGACAATCTTATTTTTGCTTGTAAGGGAAGTCCATCTTTATTCAGGGAATTTTTACAGGACATCAACCAAAAATCACATGGGTTAAGTTTTGTCTGTGAATGTTCAACTAAAAAGATATATTTTTGGATGTGGAATTTTATATTGGAGAAGACAATAGGGTGCAACACAGACCTTATAGGAAGCCCATCTCTGTGAACAATTTTTTGCATGCCAGCAGCATGCATCCTCCACATTTGATTAATGCATTGCCAGAGGGTGAATTCAAGAGAATTCTTAGGAGTACTTCTGATCCAAAATTTTGGGAGAATGTCCTTAATGAGGTTCAGATAAGATTATCTTCCAGAGGATACTTGGAGATGATGCTGTTAGGGATTAAGAATACGTTACGTGGGGAGGTAATAAAAGAAGAAAGAGTTGCCACAGACATTGTCCAGTTTCACATGAAATGGATAGATTAATTTTTGTATCTAGATTTTTGGATTTTTCATGGGTGTTGGAGAAAGTTGTTAAACAATTTTGGCACATAGTTGCTGATGATATGTCTGTTGGTCAGTTGTTTCCAAAACACAGTACCTTTTCTTATTGTAGGTATAACAATTTGAAGGAATTGCTTACCAGGAAGTTAGAGTATCCTATGGACTCAATGAGTGTAGGTATGCAATACTGTGGACATTGCTCTGAATGCAATAGGGCCAAAAATTTGCATGGAGACAAAATTAAAGGAAAAAAGTATCAAGCTTTTGAGAAGTTTGTCAGTCACAAGGGTTGGTCTATATTTTAGGCTGTGATTGTGATAAGCCCCTTTGGTATACAGGTCAAACTACGAGGAAAATTAAAATCCGCATCTTAAAACATTTGGGGGATATTAGGAGGAGTAACATGGATAGTCCAGTGGCTTCACATTTTGTCAATGCACATAATGGTAGTTGTAGTGGATTCATTTTTAGTGTGTTGGCTAGATCACATTTTGGTGCTGAGAATTTTAAAAGAGAATTGAATAAACTAGAATACAGAATGATAGTTAATTTTCATATGTTATATCCTAGGGGCATGAATTTAGATAGTGTTTTTTCACTATGATGGTTTAATTTATATTATGCCATTTATTGTCATATATATGAAGATTAATATGCTTATTTGCTAAGTAACAAAACATGATTCATGTATATTTTTGAAATCAAAAAAGTATGAAGTTTATTGTATTTGAATTCCTTTTTTATTGATGACTTGTAATAATGTGATGTATTTTGGATAAAAATAATGTAAGTTTTAAATGAAGATGTTGCACTTTAAATGATGATTTTTCACTTTAATTGATTAATGAGTTGATTGATTGATGAATATATAAGGAAATGGTTTTTGTATGGTGAACTGTTCCACTGAAGGCGAATAGCCGAGGTACCAGGACTTGTCATTAAAGAAAGTTTTTTCACCATCTGTGTGTTCCAGTGTTCCTGTCTGCTTTGGAATTGTGGTGTGTTTTTTCATTTGAAGAGAGTTGGATGATGATTTGGTGTTTTCATTTCTTACCCTTAATCTCCCTGCTTCACCCTCCCCTCTCCATTAAAGATGTCCTGTGACAACTTTGTCTGTGCCAAACTTTATTTATCCACAAGTTAAACTGAAATTCAGCAGTAGGCTTTGCCCAAGGAAAGAATCCTTTAATGCTCCTTGCTATTAATAGCACATTTATCTCTCTCATTAAGCTCAGCATGCAAAAGATTAGGTCATTGCCCATATATGACTATAGATCATAGGCAGTCACCCAGGAATCATCAATTCATTTCAGTCAGTGGCTATGGATTATAGGCAATCACCCAGGAATTATTGATGCGTCTCAGTTAGTGACTATGGATTATAGGCAGTCACCCAGGATTCATCGATGCATTTCAGTTTGTGACTAGGGATTACAGGCAGTCACCCAGGAATCATCAATGCTTTTCAGTCAGTAGCTATGGATTATAGGGAGTCACCCAGGAATCATCAATGCGTTTCAGTCGGTGACTATGGATTATAGGCAGTCACCCAGAAATCATTGATGTGTTTCAGTCAGTGACTATGGATTATAGGCAGTCACCCAGAAATCATTGATGTGTTTCAGTCACTGACTATGGATTACAAGCAGTCACCCAGGAATCATCTATGCGTTTCAGTGACTATGGATTATAGGCAGTCACCCAGGAATCATCGATGTGTTTCAGTCAGTCTGACTTCTTGTTTGTTAGTACAAGTGGAATGTATCCTTGGCTATTTGGTCAAAAAGAAGGTGTAGTCTGTTTCTTGTGTATTCAGATTAACAGTATTCTTTATTTCATATTAACTCTCTGGAGTTCTTGATATCTGATGCGGCTTCTTTATACTCATATTTTCACAAGAGTTGTTTGACTCAGTCAATAAAATTATATAAACCCAAAGAGAGTTAAGGGAAAGTCTGGGCTGTCATTACGTAAGCACCTAGTTACTGGGAGGATTAGAGTCTGGGTCACTGCAATTTTCAGTTCATGAACGGTGTGTGATTACACCATGACATGGCCCCTTTAGTGTAGTATGAACAGGGTGATTACATCATGACAGGGCCCTTTTAGTGCAGTATGCACAGGACCTCTACCCCACATTTTTCAGCGCTAAGACAAACACAGAAGCAGCAAACTGTATGGTACATCAGGATCCTTACTCCTCCAAAAAAAAGACTGTTCCCCTCTTAACATTATCATAAGACAGGAAAAGATCACACACGCCGTGTCTACTATTTCAATCCTAGCATTTTAATGCAAAACAAGGCACAATTTGCTCAAGAACATATAACTAATCTTCTCAGAAGGAAGGAAAGAAGCAGAGAACTCAAGACTGACTACAACCTGCTTATAAAATTCAGGAAGTAACATTAAAACATAATTTAATGAATGATGAAATACGTTATAAAAAGTCTGACGATGAAAACTAAAATGTCGCACTTGAAACAACCTTTCTTTGATAAACAGGTAGTGTATACAAAATCTAATTGCAGCTGGTAGATGATAATGAAGTTTGTGTTTTATCTTTCAGAATGAGTATACAGAGGTATGGCAAAAGCCAATGAAAACAAGGCCTGGAGATGTGGTGTAAAGCTAATCAGTTCAATGCTCTGCCTCTTTTTTGTTCGTCTTCAACTAGAATGGAGTAGCATGAACACTTGTATACAATGCATTAACTAAAAGGCACATACCTCTCAACCTCTTAGAGTAAGACATCTGAACAAAGCCATAAATAAAGGTGGGACAAAGGCCAAAACCTAGGGACAATTTTTAAATATTGCTCTTACAAACATAGAAAGTTGATAGAATAACAGGTGTTGCATTACCATGAATTTTCTGAAGGGTATGAAGTCTGAAACTCAAATACCGGTCATTAACTTCAGTCTTTAATGATTTGCCACTATTGCCAGAAAACCATAATGTTATGAAAAACGGACCAAAAATATGAGGCAAAAATCTGGACGTTCTGCAGAAATCTGTACAGTTAAGAGGTATGAAAAGGTGCTTATGGTCAAGTTTCCCATTGTGCTGAAGGGCTTTCTGAAATCATAGTGCTCTGAAAAATCCTTCCCATTATTTCACTAAGCTGATTAGTTGATTTGCCAGAAACTAGAAATTCACCTAAATATAAATACTGATGTTCAAAAATGAATGTAGATAGATATATTGGACTGGAAATAAAAGAGAAGAAACTAATCTATTATTGAAATTCTGGTTAAGAATTTGCACATACAGAATAACTCTATACAAAGGAAAATAAATGTTAAAGTTGAAAGTTTAGCTAACATTCCACATACAAATTGCCAAAGACATGGAAGCATAGCAATCTTACTATTGAAAAGTGTAACCCTAATGATGGAAGCATACAAACAACCCTACAACCACTGCTGGGTTCTACAGGCAGTAGCACCTCCCAGATTTCAAGAATCACTTCAGGACAGACCCCAAAGCAATTTGAATGGCAAGGTCTTAAAGAAAGCTCAAAGCAACAAGCAAAATCTGCTTAACTCATACTCCTTTGTGACCCAATAATGTGCATCTCCAAGTGCCTTATTACTGGTCTATCAATTCTTTAAAAAACTGGCATCATTAGTTATTTAAAAGTGAAAAAAATAACTAAACTTCATCCTACTGCCTGCACTCATGATTGGTAGTTTTCTTATAAGGAATCAGATGGCACAGCACATATTGGCTGTTGGAGACACACAACACCTGCTATACTCTTGGTGAGTCAGTGGAACCAGCTTCAGTGGAATAAAGAGAAACTGTGTCTATGGCCCAGGCACCTTGAGTCTGATTAGTAATTCAGGTGCCTTTTGGCACTGGCCAGGAAAGATAGGAGTGAACACGTAACTGCTGGCTTGTCCAGTGAAGCACCTCTGGATTTCTACTTGAGTGACACTTAGTGGGAGCACCAGGTATTGCACCTGTGGATTACATGCCTATGAGTATACCCTGCCCTTGTGCATGTGTACATATCCAAATTAGCATATTAAGGCATTACACTGTGGAAGGCAGCATGCAGCAGACCTTGGAGAGCCACTGCAAAGGAAGGTGAGAGCTATGCTAAGGGGAGGCTGGGCCAGTCTGTGAGACCAACATGCTAGCCTACTCCGGAATATCAGACATTCACCACTGGAGAAAGAATGAGGAAACTGGGCTACTCAGGCAGGAATGAATAGGCTGCAGGTTCTTAGACAGGGCATGGCTGTCTCTCACCCCAAGGAATGAGTGAGCCAATGAGGTGCAAGTTACAGACCCATCAGGCAAGTCTTGTGAAGGAAGGAAAAAACACTGTGGTCTTTACTGGTCCAGACAGTGAGCATAAAATACCCAAGAAAAAATTGCTTAGAAAACCCAGTAAATGAAGGTCCATGAATTATATGGCTGTCCCCCGTGGACATCTACAAGCAATCCATCTGTTGTCTTTGAGAATTTTAACTTCTATTTGAATAGAAAGTTTCTACAAAGATTTGTTAGGACTATGACTCGGGGGATCCCTTTGCAAATATTCTTGTTTCTGTGTACTAGAAGTTGCTTAATGATTAGTATACATTAGTCTTGCTGAGTATGCCACATACTTTTATTAATGTCTGTGCAGCTTTATTTGTAAATCAAATGTATTGAATTGTAGTGATATGTGCCACCTCTAGTTCCAAAGGCATAACAGTACAGCAAACGGCAATTAGATGTGTGATTTTATTCATTAGAAATAACTAGAAACTTATGGGCTAACATGGTTTAATGTTGAATATAGTAGTCAACACAGTTTTCAGAGCAAAACAAAGAAGAACTTGAGGAGAAGTAGAGCACCTATTAAAAACATTCAATGTTAAGTGCTGATAACAAGTCTCTCACATGGAGGTGGTTCACAATGGGAAATGCATATAAAACATTCCAGAAACAAATGTGATTAAAGAATGTGGATGATGTCTATGAAGAGCCTTAGCTTGTAAAGTCCAAAATCCAAAGCCCAAAGCCAGAACTGGAGAAATCTAAGAAAAGAGTTTGCACTTATAATTCAGAATGAGAATTTCCTGTAAAGGCTGTTTTGCACTTACAGTTCAAAATTAGAGGTTCCTGTTAAAGGATGTCAAAGTAAGTGACAGGAATAGTGTTAAATTTTCACACAGAAAATGTTTCAATAATTTAGCCAAGATAAATATTTTGTTCTACAAACGTAAAAGGAAAAAGTTAAAAACAGCAGGAAAGAGTACTTATGAATATGACAAGAATGAGAGGAGCAAAAGAGAGGTGAATACCAATTAAACTGCTTACGGAGTAAAATCAGTGCAAAGCAAAATAAGAGACCAATTACAGATGCCTGTATTATTAATAGAATCACAGCCTGAATTGTACATTGATTTCTGTAGACCACTGTATATAGCAAAAAATACTTAGTTGTTGTTGATGGCTACTCAAGATATCCAGTGATACAGCCCTATGTTTCAACCCCCCCCCCCCGCCAACACAGACACAAACAGCAGTTCTAGCTCTTGCTAAAATATTTGCCTTTTCTACATTATGATACACTGTAAAAACTATTGGTGGTCCAGCTTGGAACATCTATCAGTTCAAAGAATTTTGTGAGGGTTAACCAAGGAACTACACACAGCATGGTGACTTTAGCCCATTAGCTAGTGGAATGTTTTGGTCAATATATAGGAAACACTGCTGAATCCACAAGAATTCACTACAAACAATAACTAAACAACATGCTGAGAGCATACAGATCGTCCATCCACCCTACTGTTGGAGCTTCACCGGACATTCTGCTGTTTAAATGCATCTTCAGTAACAAAGACACCAAAGAATAACCATGCCCAAGGAGAAAACCACTGAAGAGGTAAATAACAGAGGTCAGAGGTATACAGTCAAAGTCAACATGAAAAATATACTGGTGCAAGAAGAAAAGCTAATATACACTTATAATAGACAGATTGTGTTAGATATCAACAATGTAAAGTGTGGAGTTTTGTTCAGTTAAGAGCCCCATTAGATGAGTGTACTAAGAGGTCAATCAATACAGTGACAAATGGAAAATACATGATCAGCAAGCACTGCTCTTTTTCAAAGACGTGACAGTTATAGATGTTATTCTTATCTTGATACTTAAACCATCAAGCGACAGTTCCAGTCAGATTTTACCCCCCAGTCTCATCAGTCTCCCAGCAGATCCCAAAGAGATATAGAGAGGCCTTTCTTATTAAATGGCTATATTAAAATATTTAATCTGTTAAACAATGTAGAATATTAGTGTTTTAACTTCTATAGACAATCTTTAACTAACGCATAAGCACAGACGTGAAAAAAACAGGCTTTCCTCAATTTTTTTCAGTTATGACATATCCTGCCACAAATGTATAGCCTATTATATCGGGACATATATTTTCAGTATATAAAGAACAAGCTAAAGCTTTTCTGTTTAAATTGTTTCAAGTTAATCTAATGTCTCCATTGTGCAGCCATTATATGTATTAATTTTAGTTAGTCTGACTTCTATCATTAGGAATTATTTTGAAAGATGTCCCTCTGAGATCATAGAACTGGACACACACAATAAAGAATTATATGATATCAGCCAACACAGTTTTACAAAACAGATATCTACTCAAGCAAATTTGATTGAAGTTTACAATCTGGTAACAGCTGTGCTTCACTTGGGACTGGAAGTGCTTGTTATATACTTTGATTTTCCAAGGCTTTTGATGTATTACCATTTTCTTAAATTTACAACATATTAATTAAAAATGACTGTAACCTTTATTTGACCAACTGAATTGTGAATTGGTTGGTTGCTAGCAAATGACTGATAGTTATTGATGGTTGTAGTTCTGATCATTTTACAGTAATAAAATAAATAAGAAACAGCCTCAGTTACTCACAGCAGGAAAAAGAAAAATAACAAAATTTATTATGTTAGCGCTTTCACGGTATTCACTGCTTCATCAGACATACATTCTCTTAAAAAAACAGAAGCATTTTAAAACCATATCAATTAATGACATCACAAATCAATTAGCAAATTAAAGATACATTATCAAGCACTTAAAAAAAAATGTTTTTAAAACTATCTTAAAAATAACAGTTTAGTGGTTCATAGGTTGGTACTAGGCTATCGGCCCTAGGGTCTATACAAGCCTAGCCATAACAATTCCCTGGACATTTCTTCCCACACTATTTACTTCCCTGGACCCCTGTCTAGCAGGGCGACTGACATGATCCCTGGGGTGAATTTCCTTTCTCCCATCCAATCGTCAAGGTTCCTTTTGAAGAGGGCCAAGGAGGTGCTCTGCTTGACATGTATGGGCAGTCTATTCCAGAGTCCGGGGAGTCTCTGGGTCAGGAACCTATCCCTCTAGCATGTTTTGTTTATTGTGATGACAAGGTTTAGATCCCTGGAGCGTGTGGCTCTGAGGGACTGGGATTTCTTTAAGTGTAGCATGTCCAACAGCTCTGAGTTTGACATGGCATTGCATGTTAAGCAGAGATCGCCTCTGAGTAGACGATATGCGACAGAGTATAGCTGGAGATTTTTAAGGCGGTCAGCGGATGGCATCTGCTTTAGGTCTGTGATTCTTTTAGTGAGGTATTTCTGCAGCCTTTCCAGTTACTGCAGATGTCTTGAGAGGTACATACCAAATGGGGCGTTGTATTCTATAATGGGTCTAATGAGGGAGGAGTACAGTGGGACAATGACCTCCTTTTTTCTGGATGAAAATCCCTTAGTGATGTGGTGTGCCACATAGAAGGATTTCCTGACTGTTGTGGCAATGTGGTTATCGAAGGTGAGACCACTGTCCATCTGTGTCCCTAAGTCTCTTATCACACTTTCGGTGTTTAGTGTACTGCCACCTATATGGTAATTCACTGGTACATGTTTTTTCCCAAAGGGGATAACTATACATTTCTTGGCATTGAGCTTGAGCCCATGGCTCTGGCACCAAGCATCTGTTTCTGTAAGGCCCTTTTGTAGAGTATCCACATCATTTTGGAATTCAGTAATGGCTTCCAGTTTGCAGTCATCTGCGAACTTTGTTAGCCAGAGTCCCTTAGTGTTGGCCTGTACTTCAGAGAAGTAGATGCCAAACAAGAGCGGTCCCAGGACTGAACCCTGAAGTACTCCACTTGTCTGGAGCTGGATTTGGGTCGGCTACTTTTACAGTGTGGGTTCTATCAGTAAGCCAGTTAGCAACCCATTAGGTGACGTAGGTATTAATGCCCAGCTTAGTAAGTTTATCTATGATTCCAGAGTGGGGGAATGGTGTCAAAGGCCTTGGCAAGGTCTAGATAGGCCGTGTGAACCACCTTACCCTTGTCCATAGCTCTGGAGACTGATTTGAAGAAGTCAATCAGGTTCAGGAGACAAGATTGGCCCTTGACGAACCCAAACTGGGTGGGGTCCAGTGTTTGAAGATTGCCAATGTCTTTGTTTATAAGTTCCATGATAAAACGCTCCAAGGCCTTACAGATAAGGCTCGTTAGACTGATGGGACGGTAGTTTTCAGGATCCAAGGTGGATCCCCCTTGTGGAGTGGGATAACTGTAGCTCTGCACCACTCAGTAGGCACGAAAGCTGAGGTGATGCTATGATTAAACATGACACTTAGGTGAGGTGCCAGTTCATATTGTAGTTCATGTAGTACACAGCCTGGGATATCATCTGGTCCCATGGATGCTGTATTCTCAGCTTTGGAGAGTGCGTTTTTTACCTGTGTGGCCGTTATTACCGGAATTTGGCAATATTCCGGTATTGAGATGGGCCATTTAGGGGGTGAGAGGGGGGTGAAGTTGGCACTGAATCGATCTGCCAGGATATTGGCAATATCCTTGGGATCAGTATATTTAATGCCATTCTGGTTTAGCTCAGAGCAGATCTGAGCATTGACATTTAGATCTTGACATAGTTATAGAATGCCTTGTGGTTGTCTTTGGAATCTTTGGCAATTTTATTTTCATAACTAGCTTTGGAGGATTCTATGAGGGATCTCAGTTTCTTACTGAGGCTGGTAAAGGAGTTTTTTGCATCCTGGGATTTTCCTCTTTTCTGCAACAGTTTCTTCCTTTTGTTGTAAAGTTTGTTTATGGCAGGGGACCACCAGATTGGCTTCCTTTTTTTGGATGCGAGCATCTTGGTTCTATTTGGGATGACACGATTCATGCATGAGTGGATGTGCTCGTACAGTGCCTTAGTGTGGGATTCAGCAGTTGAACTTTCAGTTCCTGTCTGCATGGGTGTCATGAAGTTTGTCACTTCTGGCATGAAGTTGGCTTTGGAGAAGTTTTTTATGGATGTTTCCTTACTGGGGGGTGGGGAGTGGGATGTGGATGTTAAGGGTGATTAGCTTATGGTCAGACCTGACTAACGAGGGGGTGACCATAGGTGTGGATCATCAATTTCCCATGTTGGTAATGACCAGGTCTAGGATATTGGAGCCCCTGGTGGGACCATGGATTAGTTGATCCAGGGCGTTGGTACATGAGTAGTTTTCCCAGTTAATGGCAGAGTAGTTAAAATCACCCAGTATTAGGGTGTTTGGTTCTATCTTAATATTTTCCAGTATGTTTAGAAAGGTGTAGTGAGAATCTTAGGGCATGGTGGGGATCTGTAGCCAGCTACAATTTGGATTGCAGTCTTACCTAGTGTTAGTTGCACCTGGAGAATTTTAGACGCATTGTGTTGGGCAACTAGCCTGGTGGTGTGAGTATCCTTGGTGAATATTGACACTCCTCCACCTTTAATGTTTCGGTCCTGGTTTGGTGGCCGAAAAGTGTGGTAAGAGTTGTAGCCTGGTATTGCAGGGGTGCTCTCTGGAGCCTTGAACCAGGTCTCAGTTACTGCACAGATATTGATGTTCTCCATTTTTAGGAGTGCCCAAGAGAGTGCATTTTGAGGTTTAGACTTCTAGCATTGAGTAGCATTACCTTCAGATTTTGCATGCTTGTACCTGTTATGGTGGTGGTTTTGTCCTTTGAACTTTGCCTAAAAAAGGCACTATAGGGGTGCTTCAAAGGTCTCTCTCTCAAGAAGGGTTTTAGGGAGACTTTGGCATTCAGTCCCGGAGGTCTGTCAGCCTGAAGTTTAATTATCCAGTTTTGCTCTGCCACTTCAGTTTTGTTTTTAAAGTCTCCTCCCCTTATACCTTCAGCTAACACCGCTAATACAAAGAAACTAAAGCTATGATTCAGTCCTTCTTTTAAAACATGTTGTGCCAAGGCACTAGTTTCTTTTGGGTTCCGTACATCCCTGAAGTGCTCAGGCATCCTGTCTTTCAGCATACGAATGGTTTTACCAATATAGTATGCATAACATATCTTACAGAAACTGAAATAAACCACATTTTTCGTCCTACAATCAGCATAAAAATTAAAGTCAATGTTAAAGTGCAATATAGGGTGTTGATAAGATTCACCAGGTTTCCTATCAGCAGACCGAAGATGCACGTTTTCGAATGTGTCTTGGTCGAACTGACAAAACCGAAACTGCAAAATATCTAAGCGGTATGTAAGCGAATTCTTTCCCTGGGAAATAATTTGCTTGGCCGCTTCGGTACTTTGTCGTTTTCGGCACTGTAGTGCGGTCTCAGAGTTGGTATATTTAAGTAGGGGGGTGTGGGGGGGTGAAGCCCCCTACTTAATCACATGTTTTAATGTGCTTACTTTTTTTTTTTTTATGTGTACCATTTCCTTCTGAAGGAATTCCTTGGTTCTTATTTAGATTATAGCAAAGATGCCTTTTAAGGGGTGTGTTGTTCTCAAATGAAAAGCACGGTGCTTCATCTATCACATTTTCAAATGCATCTACAGTTCTTAGAATGTTCCAATTAGCTTTCACAATATCACATATACTGTTAATATCACTGGAGTATGGCAGGGTGACCCTAAAATCATCAGGCTTCACTCTATTTGGTTTTGAGTTTATTTCAAGTGGAGTCTCTTCTCCATAGTATGGCCTGCATCTATTCTGCCTTTCTCTCCAGGCTTCTGTGATACAGCTATCTATCTCTGCAGCTTTGTAGCCTCTACTAAGGAATCCGACTTTAAGATTTGATAGTGCCCTTTCCAGATCGACATCATCATTGAAACACCTCATTGTTCTGAAGACCTGCCCCTTCAAGACATTTTTCTTTACATGTCGAGGGTGCATACTACTATTATGTAGGATGTTATTTCTCCTAACTGGCTTTCTATAAAGGCCTGTGTGTATTGTGTGTAGTTCCCCTCTACTAATCTTAACATCCAAGAAATCAATGTCACTGTAAGAATATTTGTGTGTAAATTTAAGGAAACTAGTAGTGGTATGCAGATATTCAATAAAGTCATTCAGATGTTCAATAGTGCCATCCCACAACAAAAAGACATCATCTACAAAGCGTGTATACCATTTCAGATTCTCAGTAATTACGTTGTTAGATAAAACATAATCCATTTCAAATTGAAATAAGAAAAGGTTGGCGTAGCTGTTCACACATGGTGTGCCCATAGCTACGCCAACCCTCCTCAGGTAAAATTCATTATGAAATGTAAAAACATTGTTGTCAAGTATTAGTTCTAACAGCATACAGATAAGAGAAACCTTCCTGTCATTCCAGTTCTTACTGTTCAGAAACTTTCTGATACTAGATATTCCCCATTCATTGGGAATGACGGTAAATAAAGATTCTATGCCCATGGTCACAAACCAATAATCAGTACGTATTAGAAAAATGTAGGACTCACTATTGAGGTAGCGGTAAGTAAAATACAAAATGGAAAAGAAAATCAAACCGCTACTCCATGGCTATTCAAAAAAGAAATTCCAAAATGCTGAACTCTTTTTATAGATTTATTTAAAAAGTAAAAAGTCCATTAATATTAGTAACGTTCACGTAATCAACATCAGCAGCTTGTAAAAGCATGTATCAGTTCAGTATAAAAACACAAACCCTTCAGTTCTAAATGATTGTAAGTGGCGTTCTTAAGCACTCCTCGCGAAAGGTTTAACCTTCAGCGGTTAGCCACCGAATTCAAAATCCTTTGAACGAGAAGGTATGCAGCAGTAAAAATACAAGTTAGCTTACAATGTTGCTGGACCTCTCGATATACTTTCAATGTTGCTGAACCTCTTAGTTGGTGGTAGAAAAGTTCCCATCAACACTTTAAACAATACTGGTGCTGTAGAATTAGACAGAACACCAAACTGTAGAAACAATAAGTCGTCCCAAATAACATTCGATAAGCGCTTTTGGTAAAACATTCATCAGATCGTAATAATCAGGGACTCCATTAGCTGAATTTATAAGCTTCATATAGCCAATAAAATTTAAAAACACAGGCAACACCTTCTATATAAAAAAATCATGGCCCAGCAAAATAGGAGTTTATCGACACACCTTCTATTCAACCAATAGTAGGCCTCCTTGCCTTTAGCAATCAGTATGTAGGTTACATGTTTGTATATACAAATTCTGTAGAAATGCCTTGGTGTCCTTCAATATAGTGACACATTGATCTAGAAAGGGATGTAGATTATTTTACACATAAATAGATAGAGGTTCAGTCACCCAGCCCTTGCTGGATACTATAGGTATATTCAGATGTTTATACAGGTTAGGAATTAATGGATATTCTACTTTAAAGTATTCAAATAAAGGTTCATTAAGCAAATTGGTAATCAGTAGATCAAATACCAAAAAAGAGACCTTCTCAATAATCCCTTTCACAGTGGGACCAGATACATTCAAGTATATGTCAACATCATTTAATAAAATGTTCATCTGTTGTAAGTAGAGGTCTTTGTCTAAGACCACAACCCCCCCCAATCAGCTGGTCTAATAACAGCACTAGATATATTCTTTAGTTCATGTAGTGCATCGTGTTCAGCCTTTAACAGTAATGTCTAGTGTCTCACAGAGCTCAGTTTTGTGACCACTGTTATTTAATATAGCGATAACTGATGCCGTTGGCATGGTATATTGAAGATTTACCCATGGTTGGTGTGGTTTAATCATGAGGGTGAAGCTCAGGTGATTAAATAAAGTCAGCCATGGGCAAATCTTCACTATACCACACCACAGAGTTGGTTACTGCTATTATACAATGACATTATTTAAGAAACACATACATACTTTTCTTAAATAATGCCTTTGTATAATGCCTCGGTGGTGCCCTTCTGCATTTCTCTGGTACCCTGGGGCTTTCCTGATGTACTGTGCATGTGTATGGGACTTGTGTGCTCATGCTTACACACTGCATCAGTGCTGTGCAAAGGAAGCAATGAAGACTTTTTTTTGAAAGCAGAAGACCTTTAACATTCGGGAGAGCCAGAACAGAGAAAATAAAAGGATGCTCAGGTATTTTTTTTTTTTAGTTTTGCAGAACGTACCTGAGTATCTTATTTTTCTCTGCGCCAACTCCCTCATTCGTTTGAAGTCTTTGGTTTTGTAAATTTATTAAAAAAAAAAAAGAAGAAAGAAAGAAAACCTTCCTCTTATGCACATGCATATAGTAACATTCATGCCAGGCAACTCCCACATCCTTTACCTACCCATGTAATGGCTGTGTACTGCATGCATCAGACAGAGTCAGCCCTGAACTAAAACTGTTGCAACTGCTGTATTTACAAGGGAAGTATTGAACCTGGAGTGTATTATGTAATACTATGAATGACTGGGATATCCTTGCATGTTGTTACTTGATAGTGCAAGCAAGTAAAAGGTGGGAGATTTGTACAGAAATGACCTTAACATGTGACAGCAGAGACTTATTTGACTTACATGTGTCAATTAAGTAGTAGGCCTCAGGCATCAAAGATTCACACAATCATACCTCTCAAAAGTAGTGATGGTCACTGCATGCTCTCAGTTTAGCACCAAATGTTTGTACTGGAAAATCATTACAGAGAGAAGTTAGAAAGTAATGATACACATTTCAGTTTCAGACTTCACAACCCTCAAGATCATTAACAATAAAGATGGAAATATTTTGATGTTACCAACTGTCTGACTTTCTAAGACCAATATAAGTCAAAGGTACAATTACCAATTCAACATCACAAATGCAGATATACTTAGCACTAAGTCAATTGTGCACCCTGAGCATCAGACACAAAGCTTATGTATCCCTAAGTGCAAAAGATACAACACAGATATGGCACTGTTATCACCACTTACACAGGGTGCTGTGTTTGGGGGGTAGGAAGGCTAAGCTGACACAAAAGGTCAGTGAGTGTGTGTGAGTAAGAAAGAGAAGCAGACAGACATTTAGATAAAGCAACAAATGACCAGTGAGACTAGATGAGTTTTAAGCTTCACGGCAGAACCATGTTAACTGGTGTGTGTGTGTCTGTCTGTAACGGTCCTCCAGGAGAAGCTGGTGTGTGAGTATCTGCATGAACACAGCCATGCTGTATGCTAGCTCTACATCTTGATATATTGGACAGGTATAAGCCGTGCATGGTAGAGGTGGCAGTTCATCATTGTATCTGATCACGGAAACTGGCTCTGACAGGAGTTGCACCAGGCATGTCCCTGCCCACTGTCAGATGCATTGCTGCTACCCAAATGTGAACGATGTCCGCTGGATGAGCTCCTCTCATGAGGATGCCCAGGACCACGACCCCATGGCCTGCCACATCTGGGCGTGGACAGCTCAAACATTGATGCAGCAGTGGAAGTACTGCCACTATGGGAGGGTAATCAGGCACAGCCACATTGGCTAACAGCAGATGATGTGACTGACTTATGCCAATGAGGAAGCCATTCCCCTCCCAGATGTTCTATCACAGACACCACTCATTTTAACGTGTCATTCATTTGATCCATTGAATTGGGAAAATGGTGGAGGCAGTCATGTATGTCAGCTTGTGCCACATATAAAACCCTAAGCATTTCTCTGAAGGACCCATGGGAACTTGCCTTTGCCTCCATGACAGCCTTAAACATACATTGAGTGGCATGGGAAGAGACACCTGGATCAGGTGGAGAATGGACAGCAAGCCTCCTCTGAGCACCCCTAACAACCCTCCTGCATGTCACCTCACCAACACTTTTCCATGGCCAGAGTTAACAGGCACTGAAGCTGCAGTAGCCACACTTCCCTGATCAATTTTCTTGCCTTTGAACTGTCCAATATCTGAAGGCTCACTGGAATGGGTAGGCATAGACCTACTGGCTGTGTCCAATGGAATTTCAGAAGATGGCTGCATGTCAACCTCAGTGTCATATTCAACCTCTGCACCCCCCCAGCTGTGCCTCTGCTGATATTCTGACATCAGCTGTTAGAAGTCCCACACTTCCACTGTCAGGATCACCTGTGATAATATGCAACAAACACAAGACCAATCAATACCTACACTGCTATAGTCTAATATATGCTACCAAAATAACAGTGGTGCCGCTAGTAGACAATACAGCAATACACACAACAGTCCTGACATCAACATCACATGCTAAAATTTTCTTTGAACTGCTCATTAGTACGAACATAAAAATGTTTGGGTTACTATGTGTAAATGTTGCTATGCTCCATACACCAGATGGTCATGGAAGAAGTTAAGCAAAAGGTAAAGACAGCATCAACAAAAGGGGTAATACTTTATCTCCTTTATATGTGCATTAACTATACTTTCAACAAGAACTTGGATGACAAGTTTATTTATTTATTTAATTTCAATTTGATTACTGGGGTAGTCCACTGGGCCTGAAAATGCCCATTTTCAGTGGCGGCTCGGGGAGAAAAGCTCCAAAAGCAATACAGTAAGGGTTACATAATTATAAAGGGATAATACATGTACAATATTCATACAGTAAGGACATGCAAATGCATAAAAAGTACAGCTTACAGCACAGTTAACAGATGTTAGAGAACACAGTTTACAGGTGTTTGCATTCAGAGCAGCATGATCAACTGTCTTTATAATAAAAGCTCTAAGGTTATTGTGTTATTATACTAGTAGGGGGGAGACAGTTTGCATGTGGTTATTCTAATTAAGTAAGGTATATACTTAATGTGCAGTCAATAGAAGTAATTTTCTATTTACAATATATACATACTTGGAATCAAGTGAGAGATTGCTTAATCAGTGACTGAGAGCTTGAGTCTGTTGTAGGAGAATAGAAATATGAGTTAGAGGTAGGTGGGGAGCAAGGAGTATGAAGAACTCATTGGGGAATTCCCTTGAATTTAGGTAGGGTGTAAGCAGGAACATTTCCATTTGGATGACAGGTATGAGAAAAGTTGGGTCTTGAAGGTTTCTCAGTTTGGTATAGTCCTATGTGAAGGAGGGAGAGAGTTCCATTTTTTGCCTAGTGAGAAAGAGAGGAGAAGCTGGCCAGCAGGTCATTTGGGTTTGTGGATAGAAATTAAATATTGGTGTTCAGATCTCAGAGATCTATTTGGGATGTATGGGGGAAGGATGTTTGTTAAGGCTGGGCATTTATCTGGATGAAATATTAAAGTCCAACATAAGCCCATGTGGAATCAATCAGAATGTATTGTTAACTCTTACAATCTTCAATCCCCCTCCCAAAAACAAATCTTGTGAAACAGAACTAACATACTTATTTAAATTGTTTTATTATACAACAGTATTCAACAACTGAGAATAAAAAAGCCTAGCTGGAAACTCCTCCTGGACATGCTTGCTGTCCCGGAAACATTAGTACCAATGCCAAGGATATGCTATTCTGCACTTTTCTGGGAGCTGTCTGGATCCCTGACAGTGGACAGGAACTCTTCATTTACTAATAGTGGTGGCTCTGTAGTAGGGCATCCCCCAAGAACCCATCTGACCACAGGCCACTGCAGCTGTTCTCCTCCATGAAGATGAGATCATGTCAGTGGTCCTGTGGCACACCTGATCATATGTCCTGCTGTGACCACCTATTGCATTAAAGTCTGCAACTATCTGCTACCAAATGTGCATTCTGCCTGACACATCTCCACATCCCCTATCAAGCAGGAAGGCACCGTGTCACCTAAAAGTTTCCACAATGACCAGATTCTCAGTCAGTGTAAGATGTTTTTTAGAGACTGAGACACCTCGGTGCCATAGTCCTAGGTGTCCTAAAAGACACCAGAAGGATAATATACATCTATCACAAAACTACAAAATAAATGTTCCCAGATAACACAGAAAAGGTAGCATTCAGTATTACCCACTGGAGAAACATATAACAGTCTAGAGATTTGAAATATGAGGAACAGGCTTTGCTAATGTATATATAAGCAACTATTAAACAGATTTTTCTTAATTACATATCAGCATATGTAGTATATAGCTGACAAAATCCAAGCATACCTTCTCAAGTTCAGTAATCTTCTGTGCAGATATATCCCAAAGTAATAGCCTTTTTTCTGTGTTCTGCACACAAACATGTCTCCTCACCTTTACTTTCTATAGCTGCATGGTTGCCTTTTTATGGTCTAGATTCAGGGCTGTCAGCATGGTAAAAACACAAATGAGGTGTGAACTCAATATTTGTCTTTTGGCTTTTTCCTGGTAAGGGGTCGCCACAGCGGAACTCCGGTCCGATAATGATTGGCAGTAGATTTTTACAAATGCCGAGGTGCCAGCTTAACGCCCAACCTTCAATGAAGGCACACCCATTTACGCATGCATGTCTTTCGAATGCTACCCAACTGCAGGGAGGACATGCAGACTCCACACAGAAGGCACTCCCAGGCCAAGCCAAGAATCAAACGGGATAACCTCTTGCTGTGAGGTAACAATGCTACCGCTGTACCACTGCGGCAACTAAATCCCAAATACTTGGCTCCACGTAGGAGATGTAAATATAGTGCTGGCACTCCCACTGTTTTTTAGTGGATCGCAACTGTGAATGATTACTGGTAGGGAGAAGGGAAACACAGTAGCAATGCAGACTGCCTTACATCCAGTGGGTGTGTCAGTTAGACTTAAAAAGTAATAGATGCAATTTTGTCAAGGTTGGACATGTAAGTAAGCAGCACACAATTCACAGGTTCTGTTCATTATCATCCAAACTCTCCTTTATTGGCAACTGCAAATTATATTATTGCCATTTAATATCCTCACACATTTTAAGGACAATGATATAGAATGGGTTACAGACTGCATGTCTCGAATTATTGGTCAGACAAGAGTAGAATGAGCAACAAACACAGGTAATACAGAGCTCCTCATTTGCAAACAATACTCATAACTGGTTGTGTGATCACTCAGTGCAATATATCCAAAATTAGTAAGTGTACAAATAACTATTATATGGTTTCATATTACTTTAGACGATGTTGCATTTGGTTGTATGCAGTATGATTTCAGTTTCTTGCTGCAAAGATGTTTGTGTGGCAAAGAAGGATAAGACACCCTTACTGTTTTCTGAAGGTTCATTGAAGAGAGAGTTCAAATCCAGAGCTATATAGAAATATTTCATATGCACTACCATTTTGTAGTGTGCATGTTATAGTTTGTTTTTCCTCATTTCAACTACGTTTCCCTTTTTTCCTCATTTTAACTACTTTTCCTTTTTTTCGTGGGGGGCAGTGTTTGCATAATGTGGGAAACGGCGAGAAAATGAATGTCAGGTTTGGCTGCACTTATCTCACTTGCGCAAAGTGTGGCAGTGCACAAAATGGACTAGTGGTCCACCCAGGAAGCAGACAGAACACTTGCAGAACATCTGCAAAGGAAGAGACTGTAAAAGGGCAAAGGTAAAAACAATACATTGTTGCAATTTTTGTTTTCCATCGCTCAACTATGATTAGGGCATTGAGCGGCAGTTAGCAGGGTTCCCCAACAGCTGCAGCCATAGAACACCTTCATAGGTTCAAAATTAATTTTAACAGTGACACAGCGATCTCCCATCCACTCATCAAGATTCCTCTTGAAAAGAGTCAATGAGGGACTCTGCCTAACCTGGACTGGGATTTTATTCCAGAGTGAAGGGAGCCTCTGGGTTATGAATCTGTCCCTCCAGCATGTCCTATTTATTTCAGTGCTGAGGTTCAAGTCTCGTAGCTTGATGGGATTTGGATTTTTGAGGTGCAGCATGTCCCTTGGACATGGCCTCACAGGTCACCTCTGAGCAGGCGGTATGCCACTGAGTAGAGCTGGAGTTTCTTTAACTGGGCAGCATGGTGAGGTACTTTTGGGGTCTTTCCAGTTGCTGCAGGTGTTTGGTCCCAAAGGGGCATTGTACTCAATTATGGGCCTGATGAGGGATGAGTAAAGAGGCGATGACCTCCCTAATCTAGATGTGAATCCCTTCATGATTAGGTGGGCTATATAAAATGTTTTTCTAACCACTTTGGCCATGTGGTTGTCAAATGAGAGATTGCTATCAACTTGGGTCCCCAGGTCCCTAATTACTTCTTCCGTACTTAATGGATTACCACCTATGTGGTAATTTGGGCACACTGTGAGCACTGTTTTGCCAAAGGGGATGACTATACACTTTTTGGCGTTTAGCTTGAGGCCATGGCTCTGGCACCAGTTGTCTGTTTCTATGAGGCCCTTTTGGAGGATGCTTGTGAGAACTCAGCCAGCCAATAACTAAAACCAGACACACTCAGTTTGTTCTGTTGGGCACCATGAAAACACACTAAGCAGCATTGTGTGGTAGCTAACACAGATTCCTTTTATAGCAATGAACTAAAAAATAGATGAGTGTTATTTCAACAATCTTGTGGCAACAGGTGTAAGTGTAGGCCTGCCATACATATGGTCCTAGGTTCTAATACAGGATATTCCATACACTTAAATGTTGTTCCACTTCCCATTATAGTCACTCTCACTTATAACACTTTAGATAATGGAGCTGATATAAATTATATGTACGAGAGATAAGACACCACTATTGTGTTTTCAGAAGTATGACCGAGGGTATACTGTCTACTATATTTTTATAAGTATAATTCTGCTATCTGGGCTTGCATGGCCTTCACAATTACATAAGACACATACACAACTGGATCTATATACAACAGCCTTGTTAGGTCACACACATACACGTGTAACAAACCAAACTCTCAGCTGTAGTTATGTATAATTCCTGACTATGTGTGAGCAGCACTTGTTCTGTGGCCAAGATGGCAAATCAACACTGTGGAAGAAAATGTTTTGTCCCTTATGACTAGGTTTGAATCCCACAGTGTAAAAATAAATTTTCCTCAGTGTATAAAGGCAATAACAAATGTGTCAGTTCATTACATTTATGTCTCCATTGCATGTCATCAAACTTAACTCACCTGACAGTTACCTTTCAATTTCCAATATATATTTCCAGGCTACATCAGTAGACATCCCTCAAACTAAGGCCAAGTGCCAGATTAAATTATTTAACTCCTTCTTGCTTGGCACTGTTGGTCTCCACTTAACACCACAAAAACATGGTTGACATCTTTGCTTGGGTATGTACACTACGAGTAAATGCGATAACTGGAATTGGTGGGAAAGTATCAGTTTCTTTTGCTCTAGCTTGTCTGGTAGATATGGCTGGCATTAGAGAGGAAGGTGTCAAGTTTAGTGCACAGATGTGGTGTGTCCAGGAGTTCAGGATATTTATTGGACTCCTTGTAAAGTGCCACAGTCAAAGGCTTCTGCAGGGAGACTATTCTGGCTCCCAGTTCAAGTCTGAGCAATGGCATAGTGTGGACCAGCCTGTATCCCATGCCTCTGGCATCCCACACACTAGAGATCAGTGTAGGCATCATTTTACTGACTGTAAAAGTGATATCTTCAACTGTTGGTTGAATGGATTTGAGACTGTGTACATTCCACAGCTGTGTAAGTATGACAATAAGAGAGTACTTGGTAAGACTTAGCAAGCTAAATATAGGCAAGAATGGTAAGCTTAATGTTCTTCTGTTCTTTTCTGTTCTTTTTCCAGACGCCACCGAATGCGAGTTTAATAGGCAGGCTCATGTTGCTCGAATGGAGAGACTCAGGGAAGCAAGTGGTATGTATGCAGCAGAAGAGAAGTGTTACTATAACTTTAAAAGTTAAAGATAGCTTTTTGGGTTTCTTATACAGTTGTATCAAATTCAGCATGCATAGCTCAACTGTAAAATCAAGTATGCATGCATTAGTCTGTAGCACAAACCAATTGTAGGAGTCAAATATTAGACTGTAGTCAGATGCTGTAGGTTCAAATTCCACAATTCACAGCCATATAATACTGTTATTTCTTTAATAATATTTACATTAAATTAAAAACTGTATACCAGTGGCACAAATTCCCTGCTGTAAACTGTAATCTGTTTAACTGGAACACGGATATGTGCAATATATGCACATTTTAAGGATTACTTTCAGCAATCTGTAGTATAGTATGTATCTGTTAGGAGATGTACTTAAATGTAATACTTCAGATAAAATAGTTGCATAATTGTTTTAATGCACTGTATGTCACATTTGATGGTACTACTTTTATCTCTTTCTCTCTCACTCCAACCCTTATCTCTCTTTTTTATTTTCTATTATGTCATCAAAATATCTTCATGTCACCCATGTGTACAATCTATATAAATGCTACACAGCACAGCAGGCCAGCACCAGTGGATCACACTGCCCAGCACTTCATGGAACCAACCTGGTAGCACTGCCTCTGCTGCCCCTGCACTACCTGCATCCTCGGGTAGTACTGCCCAGAAGCTGGTACAGTTGTCTCCTCCAGGAGCAGTTGCAGAAGTTGTGATTTCACCACCCACCAGGATATGTCAGGGTTGGTGCTTAGGGTCGTGCACCGCACCATTTGTGTACACCTACACTGGATGGAGAGACTGCTCTTCCTCATGGTCCATAGGAGGAGAAGATGTCAAGCACTCCAGCCTCCAGTGGAGTAAGGGAACAGTGATGACAGTCCAGTGGGTGAGGACTCGATTCTCACTGTCTCCAAGCTTGATGGACACGAGCTTGTGTTGTCCCCTCCCTAACCCCAATTATGATGTTCCCCAACCTTGTATGTCCCTCAATGTGCCTGTCTCATCTTGTTTACATTTGCTTCCTCACCTACTCAACTTACCTGACCCAAGCAAACCTACATCCCTTACCCAGTGTTCTCTCCTACTGAATAAAAAAAAAATGGGCACCTATCCTACAAAAAAATACATAGCTCTCCTTTTCACACATCTTCTTGATGCACCTGATTTGGTCCAACTGGCTAGACAACATGATTACATTGTTGTCACACCTCTCTCTGGAAATGACAGTCCAAATTCAAAAAATAGACAAACACAGATAAATAGCACAAAAATCAATGAATCACTTTACTTTTTAGCCTCTATGTTTGAGTGGAGTTTGGTATCATGCAGCAATAGAAAATGACTGTGAGCAGTGGTACAATGCTGCGGTTACCTCCGCACAATGCTACTTAACTCCACTGTGCTATGCAACACACAGCGACACATGTACTATAAACACTTAATGTCATTGCATTATCGCTCTTTATTTAAAAATCTTAGATACACCTAGATTCAAACCCAGCATCATCTGGGCTCAAAAATTTATTTATTTATTTATTTATTTTACATTTATTTTACATTTGTTAACCGGGCTAGTCTGGCTGGATACATGTCCATTTTCAGCAGAGGCCCGAGGAGAAAAGCTCCACTATCAGAATAAGACAATACAGTTTACGAAAAACATTACTAAATTAACACTAACATAATGTAATGAGGCAAAATACAAATGAATATACAGTTATCCTGGACTAGTCTGAGTAGATGAGAAACAAAGTTCAGTTAAGGGGCTAAGGAGATAAGCTCCAGTATCTAAAATACAAAGTAAAGTTAAAAAATATCATTAGTCAAGTTGAAAAATATCATTAGTCAGTAGTCATGATAACAAATTAGGTATTAGGAAAAGCAAGAAATCTGTTAATATAAAGTGTTAAAAGAGCAGGTTGGAATTTTAACAGGTAATTATGTAGTTAAAGATAAGGAAAAGGCAGAAAATAAGGTAGACAGAGAGTGGGAAAAGTATATTATCAGTTTGGTACAAGTATAATGGACTTAGTAATGGTTGGGAGTGTACAGTTGGAAAAGGAGAGGTGGGAAACAGGATAGTGATGAAATGCAAAGGCAGCAGGATTATAGGAGGTCAGCAAAAGGTAGCAAGAGACAGAAAAAAAGATGGTTAGAAGGGGAGGGAGACAGAAATTTGAGAGAAAAAAAAAAAAAAGTGAGGGTCCAATAAAGGGGGCTGATGAAGTCAGTCTAAGTTAGAACGGGAGCGGAAACATTACACAGTAGCAGACTGGAGAGAGTAATAAAAATGCTGAGCTCAGTCGGGATTGGAGCAGGGACATAGCCAGTGAATTAGTAGGTGAATTTTCATCTGTTTTTTGAAAAGGTGACATGAGCTTAGGGAGGTCAGTTCTGTGGGAAGTTTATTCCAGTAAGAACCGATAGTGTTTGCAAATAAGGAATCACCTGATTTGTTATGAGATTTCAAAGTAGTAACTAGTAGCTTGTTGGCTGATCTAAGTGTCGAGAGATTTTTATAAGGTGTGATAAGTTTATTTAGTATGGGTATATTGGAGGGTAATGTAGAATTTTAAAAGTGATGATCAGTTGTTGTAGGAGTATTAGGTTTGGGAGTTCAAGCCAGTTTAGTTTCTTTAAGTTAAGACAGTGGTGAGTTTGGAATGGAGAGCCAGTGGCAAATCTGGCTATACTGTGGTAGGCAGTATTCAGTTTCTGAAGATTAGATTTAGATATGTTGATAAAGGAAGGAGAGGCGACGTTAATGTAGAAATAAGGTGAGTTTGGTAGGGCCACTCGGGAAGTAGCAGTAAGATAGGGCTTTAGTCTGTATAGGGCACCAATCTTTTATTGACTGTCTTGATAGTTAAATCAAAGTGATAGTCAAAATTTAGCTGATTGTCTATGGTGACGCCTAGCAGTTTAGTGCAATAGTCAGGTTTGATGACAGTGCCATTACAGGATGCTATGGAAAAGAGATTGGGGTGGATTTACAGGTTGGGGTAAAGAGTAGTAGTTTGGTTTTGGGATTTAGGAGGAGACAGATATGTTGAAACCATTTTTCTGCTGCAGTGAAGACTAATTGGGTAGCAGAGTGGAGTTCTGCTGGGGAAGAAGCAGAGCAGATGAGAGTGGAATCATCTGCATATTGTATACAGGTGGATGTTGGGAGAGAAGTGGGCAGGTTATTAATGAAAATAGAGAAAAGTAGGGGACCTAGGATGGATCCTTGTGGGACGCCAATAGTAATTGGGAGTTGAGAGGATAGATGGCTGTCCCAAAGGACTGCTTGTTTTCTATTAGTCAAGTATGAGTTGAACCACTGTAATGCTTGTGAATCCAGTGAGAGGGATTTTAAGGTATCGAGGAGAAGTTGATGGTTGACCATATCGAATGCTTTTGAGAGGTCCAAGAATAGTGCAGAGGAGAACAGGTTGTTATTTCGGTTTTATTGATAGTGTCAGTGAAAGAGAGAAGGGCAGTAGAAGTACTGTGGTGCGGTCTAAAACCATGTTGAGAGTCTACAAGCAAGTTGTTATTCAAGAGATAATGTAGAAGTTGATGGTGAATGCAGCGTTCCATTATTTTGGATAGAGGAGATAGAAGGGCAATAGGTGAAAATTGGACAGTTCGTTGGAGTTCCTCCTTTATGGAGGAATAATATGGGATATTTTCCAGCAGGATGGGATTTTGGATTCTGTTATAGTTCTGTTTATTAAGATGGAGACTGGGTAGGCTATTTCGGTTGCAGCTAGTTGTAGATATTCAGCAGGAAGTTTGTCAGCAGAAGGTGCAGGGTTTTAGTTTAGAAAGTAGTTTTCGTATATAGGTTGTTGAGACGGTCTCAAACTTTAGTGTGTGGGTACTGTTTAGAGTGGGGGTAATTTGGAGGGGTGGGGAGTCATGGTGCTTGCAAGTGAGGTGACTGTTTGAGAGAAGAAGTTGTTAAAGGTGTTGGCTATTATGTTAGGTTGGGTTTGTGCTAAACTAGCTGGGGTAGGTGTTTTGGTGTTGCCTGGATGGAGTAGTTTATTTATTCCTGACCAGAATTTTTTGGGTTTTGGTTTTGGTTTTGTTGATATTGAAAGTGGTAGTTTTTATCCAGAATGATAAGTTTCTTTGTTTTATTTCTCAGATGTTTGAAATTTTGATGGTCAATTGGGTTTTTTGTGGACCTCCATTTAGACCATAATTTATTTCTGGCTTGCATAGTTTGTTTAGTTGTAACAGAGAGCCATGGAGCTGCTTTGGAGCTGACTCTGACTAAACGGGATGGGGCATGATGGTTTAGAATTTGTAGGAAGGTATTGTTGAAATGGGCAACTGCTTCATCTATTGGGAGGTATTTTAGAGTTGACCAGTTATATTCTTTGAGTTCATTTTGAAAGGATGCTAGATTGAATTCTGTTTTATTGTATTTGGTACGATAAGTAGTTAGCTTGGGATTGTTGCATTTTGTTTAGTGATAAAGGTAAGGAGGTGGTCGCTGATATTGTCAGGAGTATTCCTGTTTTATAGGAGAGGGATTGTTGTTGGTCAGTATCCAGTCTAGAATGGTTTGTTTGTGGGTGGATTTATGTATTCTAGTAGGGGAGTTGATGGTTTGGTGAAAGTTAAAGAGATTAAGGTGAATGGTGGGTCTGGGGATATGCAGGAGCTCCAGTCAATATTAAAATCACCTAAGATTATGGTTTCCTGGGGAAAGGTGCAGGAAATCCAGCTTAGGATATTTTCTAGGGTATTGATGTTCTTGCCTGGGGGGATGTAGGAACATATTATATTTATAGCCTTGGATTTATTAACTTGGAGTTTGGTGCAAAGTATTTCAGCATTTGCTGGGGTGGGAGGCAAGGAGTCAATTAAGGCTACCTGAAGTTGGGATTTGTATAGGAGGGCTACACCTCCACCCTTTTTATTTGGACGATCTTGCCTTAAGGTGCTGTAGCCTGGGGGAGTGAATTCATTGTCTTTGGTACTGGGTTTAAGCCAGGTTTCAGTGAGACAGAGGATATCAAAGGCATAGAAATCAATTAAGGCATGGAGTTGTGTGACTTTGTTGTTAATGCTACGAATATTTAGGTGAGCAATAGAGAGGGAGTCAGAGGAAAAGGGTGGGTTAGAATAGTTAGCATTTTGGTTTGAAGGTGTGTGATTGTGGAGGGTATTGGGACCAGGGTTGGGGTGGATGTCCCCATCTATAAGTAAAAGTGTTTGTGGGGGTTGAAGGACCTTTGTGTATTTGAATGGTATTAGATAGAGCCGTTTGGAGGTTGTGAATTTGTAATGGTGTGTTTTATGGTAGAGAGGGGGGAGGTAGGGACAGGTAGATAGTATATTAATATGTGTTTGGTTGGGTAGAGGAAGTGTGGTTGTAGTATGTTTGGCTGATGCAGGAGTTTGGTTAAGCTTGTGATTTTCATAGGAGGTAAGGGTGTAGTAGTAAAGCAGGATGTTAAGGAGAAGAAGAGGAAAGAGTGATTTAAGGGTTAAAGGCATGTTTTTATAGAGTGTGAGGCTAGTAATTATAGGACAGCACGGTTTGTAAGGATAGGGTGTGTTAGTGTTGAGGAAGGGTGTGGTTGTAGGAGTGAGGAGTTGATTGGTAGATGTATAGGAAAACTGTTATAGGTAGTTGGCTAATTGGGGGTGTGCCTAAGTATGTATAAAGGTAGGACCCCTGGGGGTGGGTGGGATTTGGGGGTAGGGTAGGGGAGCGGAGCGGAGCGGGGCAGACCAAAGTAAGAGGTTAAAGGCATGTTTTTATAGAGTGTGAGGCTAGTAATTATAGGACAGCACGGTTTGTAAGGATAGGGTGTGTTAGTGTTGAGGAAGGGTGTGGTTGTAGGAGTGAGGAGTTGATTGGTAGATGTATAGGAAAACTGTTATAGGTAGTTGGCTAATTGGGGGTGTGCCTAAGTATGTATAAAGGTAGGACCCCTGGGGGTGGGTGGGATTTGGGGGTAGGGTAGGGGGAGCAGGGCAGACCAAAGTAAGAGGAGCAGTGAGAGGAAACAATCAGTAAGGAGGAAGGTAAGCACTAGAGACAGTAACAGAGTAGCCAAGGTGAGAGTCAGAAGAGGAGGACATAGAGAGAGGGGAAACACCTGGGAGAGTAGAGGAGCGAGTTAGGTAGCGAGCTGTATAAGAACTAGGAAGGAGAATGGGTAGCAGGGTTAAGAGGGCTTTGTCATCAGAAAGAGAAGAGTGCCACAAGCTTATAAGCCTCACGGAGGGTGGTGGGGTAGCAAAAGAAATGAGATTACAGGTGTATGATGAGTGCCATCTAGTGGCCAAATCTAAAACAGCTAAAAGGAGATGGAAGCAGTGCAATATTAAGGTGAAGTAGGGTAGTGGAAAGAATGGTGTAACAAGGCAGAAGGGTAGCTGTGGTAGTAGGGGCAAAAGGTAGAAACAAAAGAGAGTTAAACCAGGGGGGTATGGCTGCTGGCAGATATGGTCCAACCTCTTTATCTCTTTTTTATTTTCTATTATGTCATCAAAATATCTTCATGTCACCCATGTGTACAATCTCTATAAATGCTACACAGCACAGCAGGCCAGCACCATTGGATCACACTGCCCAGCACTTCATGGAACCAACCTGGTAGCACTGCCTCTGCTGCCCCTGCACTACCTGCATCCTCAGGTAGTACTGCCCAGAAGCTGGTGCAGTTGTCTCCTCCAGGAGCAGTTGCAGAGGTTGTGATTTCACCACCCACCAGGATATGCCAGGATTGGTGCTTAGGGTCGTGCACCGCACCATTTGTGTACACCTACACTGGATGAGGAGACTGCTCTTCCTCATGGTCCATAGGAGGAGAAGATGTCAAGCACTCCAGCCTCCAGTGGAGTAAGGGAACAGTGATGACAGTCCAGTGGGTGAGGACTCGATTCTCACTGTCTCCAAGCTTGATGGACACGAGCTTGTGTTGTCCCCTCCCTAACCCCAATTATGATGTTCCCCAACCTTGTGTGTCCCTCAATGTGCCTGTCTCATCTTGTTTACATTTGCTTCCTCACCTACTCAACTTACCTGACCCAAGCAAACCTACATCCCTTACCCAGTGTTCTCTCCTACTGAATAAAAAAAAAAATGGGCACCTATCCTACAAAAAAATACATAGCTCTCCTTTTCACACATCTTCTTGATGCACCTGATTTGGTCCAACTGGCTAGACAACATGATTACGTTGTTGTCACACCTCTCTCTGGAAATGACAGTCCAAATTCAAAAAATAGACAAACACAGATAAATAGCACAAAAATCAATGAATCACTTTACTTTTTAGCCTCTATGTTTGAGTGGAGTTTGGTATCATGCAGCAATAGAAAATGACTGTGAGCAGTGGTACAATGCTGCGGTTACCTCCGCACAATGCTACTTAACCCCACTGTGCTATGCCAACACACAGCGACACATGTACTATAAACACTTAATGTCATTGCATTATCGCTCTTTATTTAAAAATCTTAGATACACCTAGATTCAAACCCAGCATCATCTGGGCTCAAAAAGAAATATTTCAATGCATTTACACCTGCTGCCGCACAGTCAGTTAAGCAGCAGGTGTGTTTCATACACTCAATACTAACTCTTAGATTTTTAGCAATGCAGCTCGTGTTTGTGCACTGCTTAACTAAGTGCAAACAGGGAAAGTAATGGAAATGTGCATTCCACATGCAAAAAAAAATTGCCAACCATTGCGCAAACTTGCTGCAAACTGTGCTATTTAAAACTAATTATTATTTTGTACTAGAGCTGTTTCCTGTCTATTTCCTGCTTATGACATGAAATGCATGCGGAAACATAAACTGAAGGTCCTATCAATGCAGCCATGTTGCCTCCCTCAAAGCACTGCAACCCTGGTGCCTCAGTACTTTTTTCACACATATAGCAACTTGTTGTTGTTGTGTCTTTTGGCTTTTCCCGGTTAGGGGTCGCCACAGCGGAACTCCAGTCCGCTAATGATTGGTAGTTGATTTTTACGTGCCGAGTTACCAGCCCTGACGCACAACCTTCAACAAAGGTACGGCCATTCACGCATGTCTCCATGCAGAAGACGCTCTAGCTGAGAATCGAACCAGACAGCGTCTTACTGTGAGGTGACCATGCTACCGCAGCACCACGACCGCGGGTTACACTACATTAATTAATATGTTGTAATGGTGTGCAATGCACATCAATTTGGTAACATGCAAAACTAAAACTACTGACCCCTAAGCTTTAACAGTCTTATTTGCAAGGCTATGGAAGGAACCATCATGGACTTTATCCACAGGGACATAGGTGACCTTCAACACACTTGAACTGATCCATTTTGGTTTTGTCAAGGGTAGATCTTGCTTATTACACCTAGTGGACTTAATTGATAATGACCTCAAAGACCTTGATGAGGGATAACAGAACATACCACCTATGTTGATTTATCCAAGACCTTTGACACTATCTTCCATTCAGGTATCATAGAGAAACTTTCCCATCTGGGGATTAACCCATACACTACTAGATGGATAGTCAATTGTCTCACTGACAGAATAAACACTGTCAAAGTTAGGGACTGCACCTCCACCACTAGACCACTTACCAGTAGAATACCACAAAGATCTGTGCTGGGCCCTCAAGGTAGATGGCCTGTGACTTACTAAGTTTGCAAATGACTGTCAACTGGGCGCATTCATACAGACTCCCCCAGTGATGTTAACATATTACAGAAAGGGCTGACACAGACAAATGATTGGTGCCAAACTCACAGACTGAACCTTAAAGCAAAAAATTGTCTCATTGTTTCCTTTGGCAATAAAGTACCCCTGCTAATTCTAATATACATAGCACCCCTGTAAGTTCAAACATGGTGTTACAAGACTTGGGAATACATGTTGATAGCAATCCTGACTTTGATCACTGTGTGTTCATAGTGGTGAGAGACACATTCTACATTGCACACCTCATAAATAAAGGCATTGCATCCATGACCAGGGAGGTCATAGCTCCACTGTATTCAACCCTTATCAGACCACTGAGTAAAATGCTCTCTTCTGGTTGTGTGATCACCTCACCAGACACCTGCAGCAATTGGAGAAAATGCAGAGGTTTGTGATCAGGAGAATCCAGGGCCTCCAAAACATGACATACATGGAAAGACTGAAAGACCTGTCACTGTACTCTATCATGCAGGCTGCTGAGAGGTGACCTATGCCTGGCCTACAAAGCAGTCTCAGACCCTGCCCTATTGCAAATGCTGGGCATCTGCAAATCGAATGGGACAAGAATAACTTACTCCAGGGATCTCAACTTTGCCTGTGACATAAAAGAACATGCTGGGAAGACAGATACATCTCCCAGTTACTGCCATTCTTTGGAATGGGCTCCCACTGCATGTGAAGCAGTGCTCCTCAATGACCATATTCAAGCCCAACCTTGACAACTGGATGGGTGATTGTAAATTCACCCCTGGGGTGGCAACTATGCCCCTCATGAACAGGGAGCACAAAACTGCTCTGCTAACAATGACCATCTCAATATGCTCAATAAGGGTGCTTGTGTTTTTACGTAGCTAGGCTTGTAAACATCCTAGGGCTATTAGCCTAGTAACCTCCTATGAACCTATGCAGTCCTCCCAACATCTTCTCTCCAACATGCCCTGCTGATGTCATCCACTATAAGTTGTCCTGCAACCTTGTGAAGTCAGACTTGTGTTGTGGTGCTAGCATAAAGTACTGAGTTCTGTAGTGTGTGTACTTGGATGGGTAAGGGTTCTATTATCACTGCAGTCAACTGTGTGTGTGTGTGTGTGTGTGTGTCTGTGTGTGTGTCCACATATTTTCTTGACATTAAAGAGAGCCTTTTATACCAGCATTTGGACACTTACAGCCATATTCTCTTCACCAGACACTGCTGATGTAATCAGCTATATCTGATTTGTGGATGTGCACTATTCCCACTAGGGCAGGGTCAGAGACTGGCCTGGAGGCCAGGCAGAAATCACCTCCTCCTATATAATACAGATTACAGTGACATGGATTTCAGTCTATCCACATACATCTTGGCATGGTGTGTAGGCACTGTGTTTTCTTGGTGAGTAACCTCTGTGGTCTGTCAGCTGATGCATGTGTCTGGTGAGGTACATCCAAAAGAAAGCATGCTGTAATATACTCCTTAGATAGGAATATGATGGTATGACTTATGATGTGCACAATACAGGCTTTCAATACTAATGTGGACATCTGGTGGTCGAAGTTCAGATTGATATGTATGTGTGTTACCAGTGCTTGGCTTGTATCATTTGGTTTCAGCATAGCAGAATTGTTGTCAATGCTGTAATTAACAGGGAATTCCACTTTTCAGAAGGCCAAAATAGACACATTTTTTGCATTTATTTGTAGACCATGTGGCTTTGTCACCAACCATTTGTGTTAACCCCTCCTGTAGCATATCGTCATAGGTGAGCCCAATAACTTCACCCAGTATGCAGGAATCAGCAAATGCATTAAGCCAAAGGCCATATAGTATAGCCTGAATGGTAAAGGAATAGATTCCAAACAGTAAAGGGCCAAGCACGGATTCCTTGGGTACACCAATGGTGACAGCTCTACTGGTACAGGATGATTCACCAACTTTCACAGTATATGTTTTATGTATTTATTTATTTATTTTATTTTATTTTACATTTGTTTACTGGAATAGTCTGACTGGATAAATGTCCATTTTCAGCAGAGGCCTGGGGAGCAAAGCTCCAGAAACACATACCACAAATTGTTACATTTTTACAATTAAAACTCAAAAGTAATTACAAATAAATGCTTTCTTGTTTTACAGAGAAGTAAGCAAACCACTTAATTACATTTTTTCACAGATGAAAAATTATAGACAGTTTTCTAACATGACAGGGTACTTAAATGCCCGGTAGGTTAACATGGTAGTAGATACATGGGGATCACTGTATTTACAAAATTAAAAACAGCAACAATAAAGTGTAGGCAAAAGTCCTCCATGTGCACATGAGTGATGGCTAGAGTTAGTCTGGATTAGGACAAGGACATAGCCATGGTTTTTTAAAGTACTGAGTCAGGTTTTTCTTGAAGTAAAGTGTGTTCAGACATAAGATTAGCTGGAAGAGAATTCCAAGTTTTGCCAACAGAGTTGCCAAATAGAGATTCTCTGGCTGTGTTGTTGGATTTGACAGTTTGAACTAATAGTCTTTCAGATGACCAAAGTGCTCTGAGGTTATTGTAAGGGTGATGAGGTTTTTTTTAGGGCAGGTGCTTTGTCTGGTTGGTGGAGGATCTTGTGTGCAACTATTAGTTGGTTAACCTGAAGAAGGTTGGGCAATTCAAGCCATCCTAGTAGATTTAGTAGATGAGTAAATTCAAAGAACACGTACTGTTTTATACACGTTTTGTAGATGACCTTTTCCTTATTTGGGAAACAGATGAGAATTTACTTGCAGAACTTTTGGATGAGATGAATACAGTCACTGATTATTTAAAATTTACAATGGTTAAATCCAGAGAAAAAATCTCATATCTGGATGTATTTGTGGAAAAGTTACCCAATGGTCTTTTAAATACAGGAGTGTTCAGAAAAAGCTAGAAGCAGTATGCATCCTGAACATATTTTTCACAATATTATTAAGGGTCGGGCTATAAGGGTATCCCGTTTACATTCTAATGACACTGATTTTAAAAATGAAATTAATCAGTTAAAACTGAAGTTCTTGGATCGTTCGTATAGTATGACTGAAATAGATGCAGGTATGTCAGAAATTGATGAGTTAAGAACAGGTAGAGCCATGCCATATTTTGGAGAATGCAGTAATAATTCTGCATTTAAAGCTATGAGTGTTTATGATGTTAACAGTATTAGAGTACCCATTTACTACACACAAGATGTGAAAAAAATTAGAGATATTTATAATAAACATTGGGAAATATTGCTAACAGATCCTAGAATTTCTAACATCATTGATGATCATCCCAAGTTTATATATAAAAATAAATCTAACTTACATAGGATGTTGTGTGGCCCCAATAGAGTGGACAGGTCAACATCAGGAGTAGAAGATGTTACTAAGAAATGTCACAAATGTAAGTACTGTGAATATATTAATGAAACTAATATGTTTATACATCCCGTTAGTTCACAGCAGTACACGTTTCAAGTAAATTCTACCTGTGATACCATGCATGTGATCTATTTGGCCACATGCACACAATGCACTGCGTTCTATGTAGGCAAAACAGATCGGAAGCTTAGGGATAGAATCAGGGAACACTTGTACAAGATCAGGACAGGATCCAATAACAATGCACTATCTAAACATGTCAGTAATACTTCTAATGAACATTGCTTCAAGTTCCAAATAATACAGGTTAATCCTATTACTGTTCGGTGTGGTCACATCTGTAACAGAACAGAATTGAAAGAAGTTGATTGGATTATTAGACTTAGAGCTGACTGCCACCCAGGCCTGAATGATAGTGTGTCTATCAAGCCTAAGCTTAAGGCAAGGAAGTTACGCTCCTGCCGTTGATTATTTTTGCAGTGATATGCTTATGGACTTGTATGTGGATACATTTTAGACATTTGTACACATCCCCCCCCCCCCCCACCGTGGTATTCCTGCAGAATCCAGTATATGTTATGTATACTATCTATATAATTTATTGTGTTTGCTTAGGAACATGAGCTCGATGGGTAGCGGTACATCATCTTTGCTAGATTTGTCTAAGATTGCATTACTTATATATGTATACTATCTGGTTATTATTCATTTATGGACAGTCTATTTAGTTATGCAGCTTGAGTTGTAAATGACAGCGCCCCTAAAGTTTCTTATGGCAAAATTTCTTATGGCAGAAAATTTTTATGGTTGATTTTTTATATAACTAAACAAATGTGTTTTAGATGCATGAGTAAGATGGGATGCAGTATGCAATGCTTGTTGATAATATTTGAATAAGCATTCCAAAAACTTTTTTACCATGGTATTACATTTTAAAAGTTTAATATACACACTTTTAATAGTTTTGCATATATGTATTTTGTATGTAATAGGCTTTTAAAATTTCAGCGCTACCACTTTATTATATTTAAACTATTCCTTAACAGGAAATGACATCATTTTTTCAAATGGAAAGTGTATTTATGTACCTTGTTTGCATAGCATTTTCAATGGCCTGAGGAAGACTATTGTTGAAAGCGCTCGCCTTTTTATGTTAATTAAAGTTTATTCCGCCTAACGCTTGTTCTTGATTTTGGAACTTTGTTACAAGCTATTGTTAGACGGAGGGAAGCAGCTGTTTCTACCTGTGCTGCTTTGTCTGTTTGAAACTGCTTTTCAGAGTGTTGAAAGAACTACTTCAGAGTGGTGAATCTCCAGGTTTGAAGAATTACGAACCTGCTATTTGGATTTTTTCCAGTTGGATTTATTTAGCTGAGTAACGTACTTGCTGTAACTGCCTGTTTGTGCCTTCCACTTTTTACCTTTATTTGTATCCTAGTAGATTTAGGTTAAGGCAATGATGAGTTCTGTAGGCTGCATCGGCGGCAAATCTAGCAATGTGACTGTAACAGCTAGAAAGTTTATGAAGGCCAGTTTTACTGAGGTTTGTAACTAGAGGGGGAGCATAGAGGAGGGTATAGAGTAGATGTGTATGAGCAATAACAGTTTTGGCTAATGGTGTTAGGAAGGGCTTGATCCTGTAAAGTGAGCCAAGTTTCTTATTAATTGTTTTAATAGTCTTATTGATATGCAGATCAATTTTAAGGTTATTATTCACTATAACCCCTAAGAGTTTGGTTGAGAAATCTGGAGAAATAATGGTGCCGTTGTTGAATTTTAATGTAAAGGTTGTAGGGGGAGACCTGTGAGTGGGGGAGAAAAGCAGCAGTTTGGTTTTATTAGGATTTAACATTAGACAATGGTTAAAGAGCCAATCTTCAACTGTGTTAAAAGTATTATGGGATGGAGTCTGCAACACTGTAGGTGAGGAGCTTGAGCATATTAAAGTGGAGTCGTCCGTATATTGGATGCATGTTGCATTTGGGATGACCGTATACAAATTATTAATAAACATGGAAAACAATAGTGGGCCTAATATGGAGCCTTGGGGTACATTGAGGGTGATGGGTAAAAGGGTGAAAAGTTTGCTCTTCTATAGGACAGCCTGTTGTCTACCAGTGAAATATGATTGAAACCATTGAATGACCTGGTCCTCTAGGGAAATGGATTTCAAAATTTTTATGAGTATTTTGTGGTGTACAATATGGAAGGCTTTCGAAAGATAGCTTCAGAAAGTTTATTATTGTTTCTGTGTTGGTTAATGACATTAGAGAAGGACAGGAGGGCAGAGGTTGTGCTATGGAATGGTCTAAAGCTATGTTGGGTGTTGGCTAGATTATTATTGTGGATAAGATAGTTCAGTAGTTGACAATGGATGCATTTTTCCATAATTTTAGCCAAGGGTGACAGGATGGCTATGTGTCTATAGTTTGACAGTTCAGTACAGCTGCCCCCTTTATGGAGTGGGATGACATGGGATATATTCCAAATGGAGGGGATGGATGCTTCAGATACAGTTCTATTGATCAGTATAGTAATGGGGTAAGCTATGACATCTGAAGCTTTTTAAAGATATTCTGCAGGGAGGAGATCAGCTGACAGGGTGGTAGTCTTTAGTGTTTTAAGTAGTTTTCGGACAAAAGATGTCCAAACTGGTTTGAAGTTAAAGGAGAGTTGGGAACTGGGTGTAGAGGCCAGATAATTTGAAGATCTGGGGGATAATTGATTAGCTAGGTTCTGGATGGTTATTGTAAAGAAGCTGCTAAAGATATTGGCAATTTCTTCTGGAGGCTTTTGATTGGTTTCCAAAGGGGTAGAAGTAGAGGATTGTCCAGGACTAAGGAGTTTATTTAAACCTACCCCAATTTTTTGTGGCTTGTTTTGGTGTTTTTCTTGTAGATGACAGTAATAGTTTTTCTTATCTAATGTAGTGGATTTTTTTGTTTAATTTCTTAGCTGTTGATATCCGAGTTAATCTATGGGTTTTTTGTTGTCTGTGAAGTGGTCCAAGCCCCATTTCTAAGTAGCACTTTTTGTCTGGTTTCTTTTGAGAACCAAGGAGCAATTTTTGTTTTGGTTCTAATAGTCCGTGCTGGTGCATGGGTGTCAAGGATGGATAGGAATTTGGTATTAAAGTAATTTACTTCTTCTTTAAGTGATAATTGTTTTAGAACTGGCCAACTGCAAGCTTTTTGCCTGATTAAATAGGTGAGGAGGTGATCACTTATATCTTCAGGCAGGGTCCTACTCTGATGGATGTTAACAAGATTCCAATCCAGAATACTTGCTTTATTGTTGGGTTTACTGATCCTAGTGGGGGAGGATACAACCTGTGTGTATCCATAAAAGTTTATATAGTGAGTAGGGGGTTCCGAGGAACACATTTTCTAGTCTATATTGAAGTCCTCAAGTACAATGGTTTCTTGAGGGTAGTTGCTGGATAACCAGTGTAGGATATCTTCAAGGGTATTTATGTTATTGCCTGGGGGAATGTAAACACAGATGAGATATATACATGTGTTCTCATTAACGTGAAGCTTAGTGATTATAATTTCAGCATTGGCAAATTGGGGTGTTTGCAGGGCATTATTGGACACTTTGAGCATGGATTTATACAGTACAGCTACCTCACCTCCCTTCCTATTGGTATGATCAAGCCTTAGTATGTTAAAGCCTGGTGGCATAACTTCATTATCTGAAGTAGTAGGTTTTAGCCAGGTTTCAGTAAAGTATAGGATATCTGGGGAAACAGTATCTAAGAGGGCATGTAGATGTCAAATCTTTTTATTTACACTTCTGATATTTAGGTGACTGAACAGGAGTGAGTTTGGGGGTCTGTCTAAGATTTGTGTGATAGTGGAACAGTTAGTAAAGGACCTAGAGCCAGTGGATAAGGATGGGCCAGGATTTGTGTGGATATCTCCAGCCATTGTCAGGTTGCATTGTAATTTGATTGTGAGTTTCCAGATTTTAATTAATAGACATTGGTATCTTCTGTTTTACGGTTGGCATATCTTGTTCTAATGGGATGCTGATACTTAGTAAGTAATGAGTTAGATGGGAGGGGATGTATTAAGTGATAAGGCTTGTGTGGGGCTATAAAAGTGGAGGTTTGGCCTTTTGAGTAGTGGAAACCTGGGTGTTTATTATATTCATAGGCAGTAAGAATATATGGGATGAGCAGACAGGGAAGGAGGGAATATAGTGGTAGTATGCTAATTAGTTTCATTGCAGGTAACAGTGGGACTATAAGGTTGACTTACCCCCAGTTTAAATTTGTCAAGATAGGATAGAGGGATAAGCACTGGAAAACCTATAGATGACTTGGATATTGCTGACTGATTCTAGAAATAGGGGAGTGGTTTTAGCACTATATATTTAGCAGTACTGGGGGCGGGTGGGAATTGGTGGCAGGGTGGGGTGCGGAGCAAGCCTGAGCATAACGAGGGCTGGCGGAGCTAAACCAGACCACAAGGCAGTAAGGGTCTGTGTGTACTGCATGAGTGCACTGGAGCCAAAGGTTGATATTTTCTTACTTTTTATTAGGTTCTTCACCCTTTTTTTTATAACAAATCAGCCTAGAGAGATGCGTTTTGCATTTTACCATTAACAGAGTAAATTTCACTTATATGAACTGGTAAAACACAGCGTTCAAAATCCTGCAAGTAAAGCATTTAGCATTGTTGAGTAGGTAACCACTGAGGAACTCTTTAATGGTTAGAAAGGCTAGGACTGTAGTTAGGGTATAAGGAATTCTTTAAGGATAGTTACTTAATAAACCAATTTAGGTGGTTAAGGTTTTCTAAGCTATCGATTGGAAGGGAGTTATTATTGCTTTAGACCCAGTATGACCAAGTAATACAGTTCAGACATTTTAATTATGATATTAACCTTATCTGACTATTTTCTCAGTGTCAATAGACTAAGCAGAAGAGTATCCAGTTAGGTTTTCAGACAGGGAAGCATCCTTTTATTGTTGCTCGCCTTTCAGGTTAAGGGGTCTAATACCTCATGTTCAAATGTGACAGTACGTTTTCAAATGAGGTGAATTTTGCAATATTCAGCACCTGTGGGGGTATAAGTAGGGTTCACAAAGTCCTTGATGAGAAATCTTCATCTGTAATGTCCAAGTGTGTAGTCTAAACCAGTCCTATTAATTCTTCTAGCAGCCATCTCCCACAAAGCTGACTGCTTCTCCAATATGTTCCGTCAGTGAGCCAAATTGGTTACCCATCTAGTGACATAAGACTTAATCCCCAGCTGGGAGAGTTTCTCAATGATACCTGCATGGGAACTGTGTTCAAACCCTAGGCCAGTAGAGGCTAGACAGTATGCACTGCTTACCTACATCTAGGCCTATCACACAGAATCAATTGGCTGTGACAACATCACAAATTGCCTATCACATGACTTGTCACATGCACATTCCTGACACAGTTGAATACCCACTTTAATACATCCTCCACACAGATTATGTTCCTGTAGAAGGGTGCACATCAACATGCATCCGTCTGAGTTGGGAGGGGACAGCACCCAATACATGCATGTATAGATGCATCCTGACTCTCATCTGTGAAGTAGACCATCATGTCATCATGGACCTTTTCTAAATAGATGCTTGATATCCTAGCTGTGTGCAACAGACTTGTGTGAGTTGTTAATGCTACATCATGTCTATTACATCTGGTACATATCCTCAAAGAGGTCAAGAACATGCACGATGACAGCACTATCATCCTTTTGAACTTGACAAGGCCAAGCATTTGACACAAATCCAGACTGAGGTATCCATTCAACACTGTCAGATGTGGCCATATACACCTATATCACCAAACTGATAGATCACTGTATCACATATATGGGATCTAAATATGTTGACATGTGTTTAGTGACCTATAGCTCAGGTCCAGTGATCAGATCTATATATCAGGGCTGTCTGCTAGGATTTCTTCTGTCCATTACTTAAGTGATGGACATCACAGATGACATACACATCCTGTTTCCAAACAGCTGTCTGAAGGACTACAGATTATAGGCAATCATTGAGTCAAAGATTGCTGCCACAGCCATGACAACACCTGCAGTGGCACAAAAACCTTGAGGAATTTGTTACATCAAGAAAACACGCAACCAGAGTATAATGTAGACATCCCACCTTATAATCAGGTGAATAGGTATGTGACCTGTGTCTTGGTGGTAAATGGTAAGTGGAACATTCACCAACATGTGGTCACAATACAGCTACTCCCTTGTATGTGATGCAACTACTGAGTATGTGAAGAACATCCACGTCAGAAGCCATAATACCTCCACAGTTCACAGCTTTCATCACAACAATAATGGAGAACAATGCACCCTTCTTCATATACCGCCCTACACATCTTCCATTGATGTGCTACCAACCTTTGTCACTGTGAGATGCCACACATCTTATTGGCCATACCTAGGTACTAGAACCTGATAGGTGGAGTGAGCCTCCTGAGTCATGGTTGGGGGTCTGTAGCTAGCTATGATGTGAATAGGTATTTTCAATAGTTAACTGTATCTGGAGTTTCTCCTGTGTGTCATACTGTTTGACCAGCCTGGAGATGTGTATGTCTTTGACAAATATTGAAATTCCAACTCCTTTGGCTTTGTAGCCCTCTGTTTGGAGTCTGAAAGTATGGTAGGACACATAACCTGGTAAGGCTGGGGTGTTCTCCGCAGCTTTGAACTAGGTTTCACTGACTGCACAAATGACAGCATCTTCCAGGGCAAGGAATGCTTGCAATGAGTGAAGTTTCATGTTAAGACTCCTAGCGATTAGCAGCATGACCTCTAAATTTCGTTAGGAAGAATTTTTCATGTTGGTAATTTTGTCCTCATGACTTCACCTGAAAAAGGTGCTATGGGGAAAGCAAGAGCCTTTGCCAGAAGCCTGAAGCCCAGGGGGGACAGATAAAAGCCATCTCTGGCAAAGCATCGTGCTCTGTCATTCATGTCCTCCCAGGTTTTCTGGTACTGGATCCCCTTGTTATGACACCAGAAACTAAAGCCAATTGTTAAAGTCAATATTTTTCTGTTTGTATTGATGCATCATTCTGGGTGATGGTAGGATGCTGCTTAAGGCTAGGGACATACCTGCCTGGGATGCATATTCAGTGAGCTCAATCATGTGTCTCGTCATATAGTGCAGAGAGGTACGTCTCAAGTCCTTCACACCAACATGAACTATGACAGAGTCATAACAGCACCTGTTGTTGAGAGACTTGAGTGCGTGAGTGATATGGCAGATTCTAGCACCTGACAAGCAACTTACCGTGACTTTCCCCTTGTCTAGCCTGGTGAGGGGCACATCTGTGTGCCTCACGATAGAGTCTCCTATGACTAATATGTTGGGTTTATGGTTGGGCCTTGGAGGCTGTAAGACACAGGCATGTGTACTATATATGGTGTTTGGTGCAGTGGGTTGTGATGTGTGTGTGTGCTTTTGCCTCAACGATCTCTTTTGTTTTGGTATGTTTTTGATGAGAATCTCTACATATGTAGGAATGTACTGTACAGGTGTGGGGGTGTTAGAGGTGTGGTGTTTCTGCAGACAATCTTCACAATGCCAGATGTACTGGCTTGTGATTGAGACAGCAAGGATTGTAGGTTCTTAATGTAATTGCATCTCTCACACATTTTGTAGCTAGGTGGTAGAAGAAGAGTGTTGTCAGTGTACATGTGGCAGTTGCTATACTGTCTCAGGATGCCCATATCAACAAGACTAGCAGGAGAAATCACATGAAATTGTCCGTCCATGGTTGCCAGAATCTGGAAGAGAGGTAAAGGATGGTAGAATGGGTGCTATCAGAACAGAGTACCTATAGGTGTGAGTAACGCTGGATAATATCACAGTCATTGCAAGGGAGGGCATTAGTTATTAGGAGTGCTAATAAGGGAAATAAATGCAACTGAGATATCTCACAATGGGTTAAAACAGCACAGAGGTAGTGTGCAATGAGCAAACAAGTGCAACACCCTGCAAACACAGGGTATAAACACCAGAAAAGATGGAAGAATCTAGAAGCTCAAATTACTACCCAATCCTGCTAGCCCCTGCTCTTTCAACCAATCACTCAGACTAGAGAAGGTCAGGCAACCCTGTTACTCTCACTAACAGCAAAGACAAGACACTACCAGCAGAAGATGGCTGCCAGAAACACAGGAAACTCAGCAATGAAAACAACCAGGCCTGTTTAACAGCAGGCCTCTAGCCAGACTATGCTACCTGACTAGAACACAGAAACCTCACAAAAAATGCACAGAAAAGCACAGACAGAATACTCACAAACAGAAAATACAACTCTCAGTATGAAAAAGCAGTTTACAGTTAAGTTATTCAATAAAAATGCAATTGCAGTAATGAAACACTATCTAGCAATGAAAATACAGTTAAAACAATATAAAACAGTACAAAAATGCAGTGAAACAGTAAAATAAGCTTTATAACAGTGCAAAATGTAGTAGATTAGCTGTATAGCACAACTGCAACCATTACGAAGTACAATTCAAAGAAATAAATGTAAGAAAAAACTTATTCTGCTCTTCGAGCCTTGGGGAATTTCTGCTTTGTCACGGTGATGAATCACCACTCCTCAGCCTGGTAAAAACAAACACAGCCCCGTGCAGACACAGTGTAAAATACCAGAAAATATGGAAGAATCTAGAAGCTTGAATTACTACCCAATCCTGCTAGCCATTGCTCTTTCAACCAATCACTAGAGAAGGTCAGGCAACCCTGTTACTCTCACTAACAATGAAGACAAGACACTACCAGCAGAAGATGGGTGCCAGAAACACAGGAAACTCAACAAGCAAAACAACCAGGCCTGGATAACAGCAGGCCTTGAAAACTGTGCTTACAATATAAAGAATTGCAGAATGAGAATGACAGGTAAATGCATCACTAAAAGAATACAATTATTATAGAATAAATTGCGTCTGTTCATTCACAAATCATCTTCCCTAAATGGTTTTAAATCTAATTTAGACAAATGGATGGGTGGTCAGGCATATGACTCATCTTTCAGGGAAATGGTGTTCCTAGATTGCATTTTGGCTTGAGCACTGGATGGTTGACATGTAAATACATAAGTTAATCTTTTGGAATATGTCAGTGGTACAATAGTAATGTATTGCATGCTACAGCCATTCTAATACATAAATTCACTTCCTATGTATAGCTGATGTTGGGGGATGAACAACAGTTCTCCATAAAATAAGTGTGATATAGCATTAGAAATACAGCTCTAGATTCCTCGGGTATGATCCATAATTTACTTTACACATGGTGAAATTGATTGAAAGAAAGAAATAGTTGACAAAGTCAATGAGCAGCCTGGGCTTACAGCTGAGCCTTTCCTTATTTGAGATGTGACAGTTAAGCACCTATTTATGGTTGCAGACTAGGGGAATACTCACTATAGCTCTGCAGGTCAGTTATTAACATTGAAGATCATTGGTGATTCAAGAGTAGTCCAGACCATGAGTCCAAGAAAGCACAGTACAAGGAAAAGTCTAAAAGAAAATCCAGGATATTAAGGTTCATGAATTATGCAGATGATAAACCACTTGATAAAGGATTCTGCTGTTGTGTGTGGGAATCCAAAATCCTTTATGAATTTAAAAATACTGATCAGATCTGCTGGGATATGGAAATTCAAAGATGGCTGCGTGCTGGTCAACAACTAAATTTCAGCTGTCCCACTGTAAAAAAAAAAAAAAAAAAAAAGAAAAAGAAACTGGGACACAAGAGCTACTAATTCTGCCTGTCTGAGTAAAACTCAGTGACTAGCTAGTAAGTACACTACATGGACGCAAGAGAAGAAAAAATGAAGGGAACCTGAAAGAAAATCAAGTAGTAAAGATGGAGAAAATGCTGAGTGGGAAAAATCATGCATCTGTTCAGCAAAAGGCAGTTCAAGCTTCAGCTCTGGTAAAATATATGGCTTTCAGTAATTTTAGAGGAAAAAATAAAACATATGTACTCAGAACTGATTAAAATAAATAAAACATTGAAAGAGTATGTCAAATCAAATAACAAAAGGTTGTACAAATTAGAAAACACTTTAGCTATTCAGCTGAACTGATAAAACTGAAAAAAATCAGAGGCTGAAATGAAGAAAAGGCTGTCTGAGTATGAAACTTTTCAAGAAAATCCGATTAAAAAATGGTAGAGTTAGAACACACAGCATGAAGAGAAAATCTGTGATGTGTTGTACCAGAGAACCTAGAAGGAACAGACTGTTTTAATTTTATGAATGCACAAATAAGCAGCTGAACTGATATCTCACAGCAGGATTTGTTAATTAAAAATGCACATCAAGTGTATGCTCCAAACCTCTCCATGATAAAGCAGCTACGACATGTATTGGTAAGGATGCCATCATACCAGCAGAAAGAGTTGATCCTGACAAAACTGTGCCAGAAGGCAAGAATATTAAAAATTGGAGATGGCAAAGTATTTGTGGAAAATGAGCATTCACTGTACACCAGGCAGAAGAGAAGCAAATTTAATCCAGCAATCAGGGAATGTTCAAAAGTATGTGCAAGATTATAGCTGTCTTCATAGTATCTTCCAGGAAGACTAAATACATTGTTTGATGCAGAATGAGATAAGGAGTAAATACAAAAGTCTGTCTAACACAAAGTGATCATCACACAGAAAGGGGCACTGCTTCTCATTCTTCTGACAATAAAGCTCATAGAAAAGCTTTGCCAGTGACACTTTTCCAATGTTCCAAAGGAAATTGCTTGAGAGTCAGAAAAAAAGCACATAAATCAATTAGAAGAATCAGAAGTACCTTGGATGTGAACCAGAGTCTGGTGTTGGGAGATGGAGATGAACAGGAAGACCAGCAGCACTGAAAGCAGTGAATAAATGAAGGAATATAAAGCATCAACCACATTTGTGAAATATAGCTTTTTCTAGAAAAAATGGCTTACAAAGACTGGACTTTTGTTGACTTTGTTAAATTTTGGGTGGAGAGTAAAACACATATCCCACTTTGTCATTAATGCTTAGAAGGACATGGAAAAAATTTAACTGCAAGTAAAATGATTTTTGTTCTTAGTAGAATTCGTATAAAACATTTCATGATATAAACTGAATGTTATATAGTAAAGCACTTTTGATTAATATGTAGTCAGAGGAATTTTAAATGTGAGGGTGAGAGTGAGCCTTTTCAGTAATTTTTGTATCTGATAAAGATATTAACAACTACTTTTAAGACAAATAGGCTTTACAGTGTAAAAACAGAAGAAAGGCTTGATAAAAGCAAGTTTAAGTTAATATGCTGTAATCTTGGGTTGCTGGGGTGGGGGTGTAAAACAGTATTGATTATATTATATGTGGAGTTGAGATGTTTTCTCTTATTTTTGCACAGGTGAATGTCTGGATTAATACCCTTAGCTTAATCTTAAAACAAATATTCTTTCTAATCAAGTAGGCTTGAAAAATGGGATAAAATGAAGAATATAAATCCAATAGTTCTTAATGAATGAAGTCTAAACGCAACTTTATTACCAAAAAATAAAAGCGTTTTCGCTACGAAAAATAAACATGTAGCTTCTTCAGAGACAATCAATAATATGTATAAGAGAGGTTCGCGCCAAATGTTACATTTAAAATAAGGGAGGAGGCTGTCAAATAACGTCATTTCCTCCCTGGCGCTCCACATCTCTCTATATACCTTGGTTACAAAATCCATCAAGTCTTAAAAAATGAATAAAAAGAAATAATTATGAATAATCACATAATGAAATCATATATATACAAAATATTAAATATTTAAATGTTTAAAAATGCTAATAAATTTAACATGATGAGACAAAATGATAAAAAGTATAAGAATATACATAAACATATTGATTCACTATTTATTTAGTGTAACCTCTCATTTTTAACACAACTGAAATATTACAGTTGTCATTCAACCCAGGGCTATGGAATGCATTAAGTTTAATTTGCCATTCTAATTCATAAAGCTCTAAAAGTAGTGATAGGGGCCCTCCTCTGATATTCATGGGGATATGATCAATTCCCATGAAGTAAAACCTATGGTCAGGGAAATTCGATACATGTTTAGCTAAGGCGTTTTCTTGTTTCTTGGTCCTCATGGCATAGACATGCTCGTATATGCGCTGACGCAATTTACGGTCTGTCTTGCCAATGTAGAAGGCGGAACATGAGTCGCACAATGCTATATATATTACTGATTTAGTGTTACAATTAATTGTGTGTTTTATGGTGTATTTGATGTCATTGACATAAAAATATATGCCTACTCTCACGAGATGACACCAATTACAGGTTCCACAAATTGTGGATCCTTTACATTTGGTGAATTGTTGCTTTTGTTTGCATTGTAATATTTCTTTTAAGTTCATGCCTTTTTTGAAAACTACTCTAGGAAAGGGACCTAATCTTTCAAATAAAAAAGCATCACTTCTAATAAGTTGCCAATTTTTGGTTAAGATATTACAGATACTTCCTGCGCCATTACTAAATGTTGTGATGAAACTGCTAGAGAGATTGGTTTTGACATATTGAAAGTGGTTATTATTACCAATGCTAGATGGTTGAGACGTCTCCCCTTCACGTAAGTCAGGGTTAATGGAGACCATTATTTCTTCATTAGATGTTTTAAGTAATGGTTTATAAAAGCCAACCACTCTCTTCTCTTCAATTTCTGTGATAATCTCATCTAAAAGTGTATCTGGATATCCTCTATTCAAGAATTGATTTCTAAGGAAAGAACATTCCTGACTAAAAGAGGAAGTTGTATTACACATACGCACCGCTCTAACCAGTTGGCCTTTAATAATAGCTTTTTTCTGTTTAAAAGAATGCTGGCTCGTGAAATGCAGTATAGAATTGCAATAGGTTAATTTCCTAAACACCTTAGACAAATAAACTCCTATGGAATTATCTTTACTCAAATGGACGTCTAAGTACTCAATCTCCTGGGAAGAGAAACAATATGTAAATTTAAGAAAATTAGTCGTTTGATTCATAAAGTCAACAAGAACCTCCGCCTCTATTGCGTTACCTTTAAATAAAATAAAATGCACCAACCTTTGAAGGCAAGGCCAAAAGGGGGAAGATGTTTTTCCCCCCCCAAAATGCCAAAAATTTTGGCAACACTTCACCAAGGGAATCACTTTTTAAAAATTTTGGGGGATCAAATATGAATTTTTCCAAGCTATCCAGTAATTCAGTCAAATGGGGTTTCAAAATTTTTTCTCCTGTCATTAATTTAATTCCCCCCACCAGTGCCCCTTTTGGTTTAAAAGGGGTTTAAACCACCAATTATGGAAATTGAAAAGGGATTTGAACTTGCAAATTCAAAAAAAACCAGGAATTTTTACAATAGGGAAACAAAAAGAAATGTGGCTTTAATTTTTTTAATAGGTATGGAAAACCTTTCTTTTGGGGGTAAATGGGGAATTTAAACCCCAAAATTTTGGGGGATACAACATTTTTGGTTTTTTGGGAAAGGAAATTTTAAAAAAATTTGTAAACCTTTTAAATTTCCTTCCTTCCAGACTTTCTCAATAAACCCCCCCTTTTCTTCTTTTCTTAAAATTTTAAATTATGTGTTAACCAAAATTTTGGTTTTTTTATCCAACTTATTCATCGGGTACTAAACCTTATAGGTTTTTTGCCTCCTGGCAAGGTTGGGGTCGACAAAGCTGTTTTGTTTTTATATTTAAACATTTTTGGGTTTCTCCGTTTGTAAATTTTAAACCACCAAAAATTTTAAAAAATTAAACCACCTCCGGAAAAAGTTTGGGTTTTAAATCGAAAGTAGGTAGGAAATTAAAAGTTTTCCCTTTTTGAAAAAGGTTAATATAAAGGAAAAAATTTCCGGGAAAAGGTTAATGGTAAAAATTTAAATAAGCTCGGGGTTAAAAAACCTTAAATTTTTGGGAAAGTTTTTTCATTTGGTTTGTATGCATCCAGATTCATATAAAGGGTTCATGAGAACAAACCTTTTGCCGGGCCTGCCCGGATAAGCCTTGGCCAAAAATTCTTTCATTGTTTTTGGTTTTTGGAACTGGTTTCCCTTTTCCACTAAACATTTTAAAGTTTTATTTTTTTGGGGTTATGTCCATCTTTCTTTTTTTTGGAATGGATCCTGTTGTTTGGAACCTGGGGGGGAAATCCTTTCAAAGGGCCCAACTGTCCAATATAGGAGTTTTTTAAGTTTAAAACCTGAATTTTGAAGCTAACGCCCTTTTTTTTTTTTTGGGTTTGCTAAGTTTGGCAACCCAAAAACCTGAAAAATCGTATTTCCCCTTTTACCCGGGTTAAACCAAATTTGTGCCCCCAAGGATTAATCTCTTTGTAAAAATGGTTTATTTGGGTTAAGGCTTAAAAAGGAAAGGATTAATGTGTAAATAAGTGAAAGGGTTTTGCCCTAATATTTTTTGAAAAGGGAAAACCCCTTTTGGGTAAATGTTTGTAGACTGCGGTGTTGGGGTGTGGTTTTTCAGACTAATTTCATGAAAGGGTTTCTTTGGTTTAATTAAAGAAGGATTAAATTAAATTTGTTTCACCTTCAACTTTTCCGGGTGGAGAAAAGATTTTTTTCCCGGGTTTTTACCTTTGTGGATGTTGGGCAAAAAGCCTCGGACCCCTTTTATAACCCTGCGAAAATAGAGAAATTTCCGTTTTTGGGGAAATTTTGGGGGTAAAGGTGGTTGAATGGCACCCCAAAGTCCGGTGATAAGGTTGGGAACACCCCCTTCCCCAAGAGGGATATGTTAGGAAAAAAGGGTTGTTTAAATTTTCCAAAGGGGGTTAAACGGGCACAATTTTGTGAAATGAGAAAAAGGGCCCAAACCCTTGCCCAGGGTATCACCAGGAAAAATGGAAGGTTAGTCTAATTATCCCCAACCTTTCCCCCTGTTTTAAAACCAAAAACTCAGCTGGAAGTGCATTTCACGTTCTAACGAAAAAAAATTTACCAAAAGTGTTTTTAAACCAGGGAAACCAGTTGAAAAACCGGGGGTACTTTAGGCCCTCAGGCTAACTCCTTAAACCCAAAAAAAAAAATTTCCCAAAAACCAATTACAAAAGAAAAAACTCTATATGAAAAAATTTTAATTAATTAATTAAATAAAATAATTAAATGAATATACAATGAAAATTAAGAAAACAAATAAAAATTAAAAGAAAATTAATATAATTATTAACCTAAATAAGAAGTTACCTGTATTGAAAATTTGAACCTTTAAGGACCAATTAAAGTAAAAAATTAAAAAACATTTTTATTGAAGTGCACTAGACCAAACAATAAAAACCTTGGTAAAAAAAAAAAGTAACCAGAACTTTTAAATCCCAAAATAAAAACCAAAGCTTAATTTTTACCAACCCTAGCCTTTCAAAAAAGAACGGAAACCCCTAACCTATAAAATAAAACCAAGAATTTCCAAAAAAGGGGGTTCCCAAAACCAGGAAACTACAAAAAAACCAGGTTTTTTAACCCCGACCCTTTGAAATTTTTTTCCCCAAAAAAATTTGATAGTTAAATTTGACCTAAAAAACAATTATTATTAAATTTGGAATTAATTATTTTCCCCTAATTTTTAAACTATTTACTGGTTTTGGGGAAACAATCCACTTTTGGGAATGGGGGTTTAAATTTTTTTGGGTTGCCTGAATTGGTTCAGAAACTAAATTTAAAGTTAATTTTTAAATTCATAAAAGAAGATTTGCTGCTAAACTTGCCATCAAAATAAATTTTTAAAAGGGTTGTAGTTGGGATGAAATTTTCCTATAAAATTTTATTTGGATTAACAGCTATTTTTCCCTCTTATTAAAAATTTTAATTAAACACAGGGAAATATGAGAAAAGTTTGGAAAAGAATGAAGTTTAAAATTTTTTTAAATTTTTTCCAAAACCCTTTTTATTTTGGGTGGAATATCACAAAATCAAAAACCCCATAACATTAAAAGGGGGGGGTTTTTTCCAAGAATAAATAGCCAAAAACCACATCGGAAAATTTTAAAAGTTTCCAATTTAAAAGGTTCAGGGAATTTCAAGAAAAATTAAAAAATTCGCTTTTTTAATCCAAAATTTGAATTTAAATCCCTAACCCCAACCGAGGAAAAAAAGGGGTTGGTGAAAACATATTTGGGGCCCACTGTAAAAAAAAAAAAAGAAAAAGAAACTGGGACACAAGAGCTACTAATTCTGCCTGTCTGAGTAAAACTCAGTGACTAGCTAGTAAGTACACTACATGGACGCAAGAGAAGAAAATGAAGGAACCTGAAAGAAAATCAAGTAGAAAAGATGGAGAAAATGCTGAGTGGGAAAAATCATGCATCTGTTCAGCAAAAGGCAGTTCAAGCTTCAGCTCTGGTAAAATATATGGCTTTCAGTAATTTTAGAGGAAAAAATAAAACATATGTACTCAGAACTGATTAAAATAAATAAAACATTGAAAGAGTATGTCAAATCAAATAACAAAAGGTTGTACAAATTAGAAAACACTTTAGCTATTCAGCTGAACTGATAAAACTGAAAAAATCAGAGGCTGAAATGAAGAAAAGGCTGTCTGAGTATGAAACTTTTCAAGAAAATCCGTTTAAAAAATGGTAGAGTTAGAACACACAGCATGAAGAGAAAATCTGTGATGTGTTGTACCAGAGAACCTAGAAGGAACAGACTGTTTTAATTTTATGAATGCACAAATAAGCAGCTGAACTGATATCTCACAGCAGGATTTGTTAATTAAAAATGCACATCAAGTGTATGCTCCAAACCTCTCCATGAAAAAGCAGCTATGACATGTATTGGTAAGGATGCCATCATACCAGCAGAAAGAGTTGATCCTGACAAAACTGTGCCAGAAGGCAAGAATATTAAAAATTGGAGATGGCAAAGTATTTGTGGAAAATGAGCATTCACTGTACACCAGGCAGAAGAGAAGCAAATTTAATCCAGCAATCAGGGAATGTTCAAAAGTATGTGCAAGATTATAGCTGTCTTCATAGTATCTTCCAGGAAGACTAAATACATTGTTTGATGCAGAATGAGATAAGGAGTAAATACAAAAGTCTGTCTAACACAAAGTGATCCATCACACAGAAAGGGGCACTGCTTCTCATTCTTCTGACAATAAAGCTCATAGAAAAGCTTTGCCAGTGACACTTTTCCAATGTTCCAAAGGAAATTGCTTGAGAGTCAAAAAAAAGCACATAAATCAATTAGAAGAATCAGAAGTACCTTGGATGTGAACCAGAGTCTGGTGTTGGGAGATGGAGATGAACAGGAAGACCAGCAGCACTGAAAGCAGTGAATAAATGAAGGATTATAAAGCATCAACCACATTTGTGAAATATAGCTTTTTCTAGAAAAAATGGCTTACAAAGACTGGACTTTTGTTGACTTTGTTAAATTTTGGGTGGAGAGTAAAACATATATCCCACTTTGTCATTAATGCTTAGAAGGACATGGAAAAAATTTAACTGCAAGTAAAATGATTTTTGTTCTTAATAGAATTCGTATAAAACATTTCATGATATAAACTGAATGTTATATAGTAAAGCACTTTTGATTAATATGTAGTCAGGGGAATTTTAAATGTGAGGGTGAGAGTGAGTCTTTTCAGTAATTTTTGTATCTGATAAAGATATTAACAACTACTTTTAAGACAAATAGGCTTTACAGTGTAAAAACAGAAGAAAGGCTTGATAAAAGCAAGTTTAAATTAATATGCTGTAATCTTGGGTTGCTGGGGTGGGGGTGTAAAACAGTATTGATTATATTATATGTGGAGTTGAGATGTTTTCTCTTATTTTTGCACAGGTGAATGTCTGGATTAATGCCCTTAGCTTAATCTTAAAACAAATATTCTTTCTAATCAAGTAGGCTTGAAAAATGGGATAAAATGAAGAATGCCATGAGAAGTGCAAAGTTTCTTGAACATGCAATGATATTTGCTTATTTTTTTTCCTTTTGGCAAATGTTCAGTGGGAGTCAAGAACTCAGCAGCTGAAGGCAGTTGTACATTTGTTTTTGTTCTGAGTGAAATTAGCAAATAATCCTGCATGCATCTGTAATGTTGTTAGCTCTTTTTTTCTCATTGCTGGCTATGTTTCATTGGAGATGAGCTGTTTACAGGTTTAAACAATTAATCTTGAGAGTTCTGAGCATTGTTTGCTGAGGGAAATGCAAAATTTAAAATTACAAGGGCAAGCATTAATTTCAAGCTATTTTGTACTGATATGAAGTGAATAAGAGATAGCTTCAATAACAGCCTTAATAATTCAATGCATTTAAAAGAACACTGAATAATTTAGTTTTATTTAAAGATAACCAGTACACTTTTTCTTAAGGCTATAAGTTAGTTTTCTGAAAGCATATAAGCTGTTTTTCATATCTGAGAGGGTAATAGGGATAAGAAAACAAAAGAACAGGCACCAATCAATGTAAGTGGGAGCACAGACTGTGGAGTGCTTTAGCATGGGATAACCTTAATTTTAGGTTAGGTAATGTCTGTGGGTACAGCTGCTGGTTTTGGCCAATTGCTCCTTTCCAGAGGGTTAAACTTCATTTTTTGAAGATGTACATATTTTTGTGTGCTTTCTCTAAGTTAAAATGTTATGAGGGCATTCTGAAAAGGTATTTAACTTTTTGTTTGAAAGTTTTCATTAAGAAAATCTTGAAAAATGAGACATAGGTTCAAATGGAGATGGCAAGAAACAATTGTATAAAAGATCAACCTGCCAAATATTAGTGTGTGCATGTAACACAAAAGTTGAAATACACATTCAAAAAAGCTGTTATGTACAACAGTTGTGAACAATAACATTTTGACATTATGGCAGTGCTAGCCATATTACTTTGGAATGCAAATGGCCCTACAGGTTGAGACAAAAAAGGCAAGAGTATTAAATTATAATAAAAAATTCAGAGTGCAAATAGCAATGTTGCAGGAGACATATTTGGAAAGAAATGAGCATGTGAATTTGATAAAGTAAGGATTTCAGAATAGATATTCAGCAGAATATCAGGGATAAAGTAAAACGGTAATAATTAAAGTAACAGCTAGAGGAGCTTCAATGGTGATAGAAGGAAAGAAATATAATAATTATAGAGTTACGATAATAAGATGCTACTGGAAAGGGAGGAGGATTACACTGGCATGTATGTATGTTCCACCAAAAACTGTTAATAAGGAGTTTAAGAAAATTTTGGGAGAAATAATCATTTTTCAGTAGGTAATATTACTTACAGGTAGGGACTGGAACTTGATTTGGAACTGAGAGGATGTATTGGGAAGACCTAGAAGGGAAAATATAACAAAACAGAGTATATTTCTGAAGAAATTTATGAAGACATGAATTCAGTAGTAGGAACTCAGTGAGAATGTATATATTATTCCCCTAGGTACAATAACTGGGCTAGACTAGAGAGAAATTATATTAACCAGGGACATGTGCATTTAATTGAAAGCTTCGACACACGCCCCATAACTATTTCAGATCATGCACCAAATAAAACCCAAGATAAAAATGTAGGGTTCTGAAGTAGAAATGAGACACTGACACTTTCCTCACCTACCTGTTAAATAGAGAAGAATTTAAAGGATAAGTAGTAGAAATTATTTCATAGTTATTACAGAAGACAGAAAATGTTCAGAAGTTACAGCTTATGAGTTGGATAAAATGAAAATGGAGTTTAAAACAGGGTAGAAATAAAAGTAAAATAGGTATGGTTAAGAAGTAGTAGGAATTATTCAAAGAGGCTGACAAAGGCTAAAATATTTCTAAGAGAAATCTCACATAAGAAAAGGCACTAGAGCAGAGTGCTAAAAAAGAAATATGGGAGTATCTGGATAATATGCATGAGTCTGGAAAGACTGCTGTTAAGCAACAGCTTTTTGATTATAACTCCACAGCATAAACCTTTTTAGCACCATGACTTGGGCAACAGAGAGCAGAAAGGGTGGTCATCAGACTTAGCATATAACAAGAACAATAACCAAAGATCATGTAGCGGTATTAGAGATATTTCAAAAATGTTATGAAATTTTGTATAAAGTAGATAAATGCGGATATCAGGAAAGCGCACAAATGGAAATCTATATGGAAGACTTAAATATGCCAAGGTTAGAAGTAGATGAAGCTCAACAATAAACAGTTAAGTGTTAGATCAGGAGCAGATCAATTATGATGAATGGAATTTTTTACTTGCAAAATACCCTACTGTGCCTTCAATTTTTGGCCTCCCAAAGATACACAAGGACTTTAAACCCCCACCATGAGGCCTATTGTTAATGCATCTAAGTCAAAGACTCACCCCCTAGCAAAGTTTATCGGTTTAAAATTAAAAAAATGTTTTGAATGATTTTGACCATATTTGTACGGATTTCTGGGATTTTCTATTGAAACTCAGCAAAACGTGGTTTTCTGAAAATTTGAATTTTGCCACAGTGGATGTTGTAAGCCTTTTTAATGTCATACTGGAGCATTTCTCCCCGGGCCTCCGCTGAAAACAGGCTCTGTGGAACCTAGTCGGACATTCCCAGTCAACAAATGATAAATAAAAAAAATAAAAAAATAAAAATAAATACTGCATAACATAGGCTTGAGCTGGTTTCATGATTTTTTTGTGCAATCAACAAAATTTACTAATAATGAGATAAATGTCTTAGACACCTTGATGGAGCTTGTGCTAAAAAAACAATTTTGTTTTTTAGACAGACAATATTTCTTACAATAGAAGGGCATTGCTATGGGGTCGGCATGCTCCCCCATTTTCGCTAATATAATCATGTTGCAATGGAAGAAAAAACACATTTTTGAAGTGTTTAACCCACAGCCCTCAGAAATGTATGCCCATTTTCTGGACAATGTTTTCATTGTCTGGAAAAGTTCTATTGCTGACTTTGAATCATTTGTTGCGTACTTGAATAAGATGTCCTTTTTAAGATTTACTTTTTCTTATAGTCATCTGGACGTGGACATTTTAAAGGATATTGATAACAAGAGACTGGTAAGCAATGTTTACAGAAAAACAACTCATTCTAATAGTCTCTTGCATTACAATAGTAATCACCCAAAACATCAAAAAAAGGAATAATTAAAGGACAATATGTACGGTTAACTAGGATGGTTACAGAAGATGACACCTTCTATTCTGAGGCTCAGGTTTTAGCTGATATGTTTGAATCCCAGTGTTATCTTCATCATATGGTTCAAAAAATTAGAACTGAAGTTACCCTTAAAAGACAAGAGGGTTAATACAAATCTTTATTAAGACTTGATAAGAGGTGTTGATTTACAGTTTTTTTAGAAGTAGATTGAATGACAAAAAGGATTTTTCTTACTCTTTTGTTACCACATATGCCACAAACTATATTCATATTTATGAGGTATTAAGAAAAATGGAATATTTTTCCTTTTTTTGAGGGGTATTTAGAATTTTAAGGCACTGCACCTTGTGTGGTGTACACAAAAGGTAAAGCTTTTAAACAATATCTTGAAATCGGCACTCCCCTGTCCCCACCACACATACTGCACAACATTCCTTCTACCTGTCCCCTACCTTGTATCTCTAGAGGGCAGGTTGTAAATGTTCTCTCTAAGGCCAGAAATACAGCATCTATGGGACCTGATAACATCCCAGGCTGCATCGTACATGGGCTCCAGCAAGAATTAGCAACAACATTGGGTACTGTTTTCAATCATAGTCTAAGCATCATCTTCATCCCAACTGAACAGAAAATGGACGAAGTTATCCCCTTGCACAAGGGTGATGCTTCCACTGACTCAGAGAACTATAGACATATTTGCTTGACTAACCTTATCTGCAAGGCTATGGAGTGAATCATCATGGACCTTATCAACAAAGATATAAGTAATCTCAAAACAGTTCAACCTACTCAGGTTGGGTTTGCCAAAGGGAGATCATGCCTGTTAAACCAGATGGACTTCTTTGACACAGTCACCTGAGACCTGGATGAGGGGAAAACTGTGCAAACAGCCTACCAAGAGACTTGGCTAATGCTTTACCCCACTTAAGCATTATTGACAAACTCACCCAGCTAGGTATCAACCCTCATATTATTAGGTGGGTCACTAACTGGCTCACCTATAGAACCCATACAATCAAAAGAGGGGAATCCACCTCCAACAGCAGACCCATAACCAGTGGTGTTCAACAGGGATTAGACCTGGGACCACTACTGTTCAGAATCTATTTCTCAAACGTACAAGCAAAAACTACAGGTCTGTGGCTGACCATGTTTGTTGACAACTGTAAACTGGGAATGGTCATAGAATCCCCAAACAATGTCAACATCCTAAGAGAGTCTTAAGCAAACAAATGATTGGTACCAAAGTCACGGCTTTAAACTCAATACAAAAAAAGTGTATTATCGTTCCTTTCGGTAAGAGTAATGTTCCTGCTACCTACCACATCAATACAAACACGCTAAGCACACAATCAGTGATGAGATACCTGGGCACACAGGTTGACAGTAACCTTACCTTTGATCACCATGTCACCACAGATGTAAGAAGAGTATTCTATATTGCTCATCTCATAAGTAAGGACATTGCCTCCAGTAAAAAAGAAGTTATTATCTCCCTGTACTCTTCCCTCATCAGGCGAATAATCAAGTACAATGCCCCTTTTGGTATGTACATTCCCAGGCACCTGCAGCAATTGGAGAGACCGCAAAAGTTCCTCACAAGGATAATTCAAGGTATTCAGCATCTGTCCTATGTGGATCAGCTGAAATCACTGTCACTTGACTCCATTTCATACCGACTACTCAGAGGTAATCTATGCCTTGTGTATAAGGAAATCTCTGACTCTGCTTTATTGGAAATGCTGCATATCCGCATGTCCAATGGCTCATGGGTTACTCACTCTAAAGACCTTAACTTGGTATGTGATATTAATAGAACCTTCTGGAGGGACAGGTTGATCTCCCAGAGGAGCAGACTCCCAATTCATGTCAAGCAGAGCACCTCTTTGGTCCTCTTCAAGCTCAGTCTGGAGAACTGGATGGGTAACCATAAATTCACCCTGAGGGTTCCACCTGTGTCCCTTCTTGAACAGGGGCAATAGGTGGTGATCATGGAAACAAGGGCAGAACTTGGCTAGGCTTGTAAGGGCACTACACCCATTAGCATAGTAACTTCCTATGATTCTATGATCCTATGGATAGTTCCTCTATGTAATGTTTGAAACTTGTTTTAATATTTATAATGGTTGCTGGAGTAAGTATTTATATCCAAAATATAAGCTATGTATGTATTTAATAATATCTATTACACACGCATTTAGATAAATATATATACAGATATGCAAATACAGAAAGACAACATGCTAGACACAAGCGCAGATAATGTGACTCACACATACACCCACACGCACACAGGTCTTTGTAACTGCTGCTGGTTTTGCAGCTATTTTCATTGTTATTTTTTCACTCATGTTTGCCAAGCATAGCTTATTTATTTATTTTTAAGACATGTTTAGAGACTGGAAGACAAATAGCAGGTCATTTTAAGTGCTGCAGTTGCTTTTGGTAATCCATCTTTATTACTATTTTTTTTCCGTACTCACTAACCTCAGCATTTCAGCTGCATTTAGCGAGAGTATGGAAGATGACTGTCTTTTTTTTTTTTTGCCTGTGCTATACAGCACTTTGTTACATGGCCATAAAGCAGTGGACTTGCCCCTTTTTTGACTGGGAGCTAATACTCTTTTGAAGAACATTTGTTTTCTGATAGGGTATCATGGTATGTTCAGGTATCATGGTATGTTTCGCTTTGCAAATGTCTCTTTGTATCATTGGAGTGTGGAAACATCCGTTAACAGCAACAAAGATAGATATAATTTATTTAAGCAACAACTAAAGAGTGGGTGTGGTATACTGAAGATTTACCCCTGGTTAGTGTGGTTTGATGACGAGGGTAAAGCCCAAGTGATTAAACAAAGCTAACCATGGGTAAATCTTCAATATACCCACAAGTCAGTTATTGCTATTATACAATGACATTTAAGAAAGAAATTACTTATTTTTCTTAAATAATGTCTTTGTATAATGGCACCATGGTGTTCCCATGCCTTGTTTCTGCATTCTTCTGTTTTGTTGATGTACAGCGCATACGTATGGGATTTACATTCCCATGCTTATGTAGTACATCAGTGCTTTGGAAAGCAAGCAATGGAGAAAAGATGGCCATTGCCTTTTTTTGTTCAAGAAAAAAAAAACTGTAAAATCCACAGTTTAGAGGTACAAGAGAGACAAGGCAAAAATACTAGGAAAATCAGGTACATTTCTTTAGTTTTGCAGAATGTACCTGGTTTTCCTTGTATTTTCTCAGCCCTCCATATGTACTCCTCAACGACTTCCAACGTCTCAACTCCTCAACGCTCCAGAAATGTGCAAAGCCTTAAATAAGGAGACAAAGCTATTGTAAATATTGCGGTTATAAACTTCCATAACATATACTAACAGAAGTCAGGTCAGACGTCTTTCTAATGATATATGTTCAATTTTCCAATGGGCACACTGATTGGGATGACCAATCAGCTTGCACATTTTTGAATACTAATGAGCTACCACTGTATAACTGAATGCCAGTAGTCAGTAATATTTTCTAACCAAATATGGGAGGGTGAAACATTTGTACTATGACATGTATCTTCAGCAAAAAGATAAATGAATATATGAAAAAGCATCAAAGTTTTAGGCTTAAAATGCTGCATTTTCCTCCCATAATGTCCTTTCCTATAAAAATTCATCAGATGTTTGCAGTTTTGAAATGTCAGATTTCTGATTATAGCATATCTCTAAATAAAAAACATAAAATGATAGCATGTAAACAAGCAAGCAATCATCTAGAACACTGCTGCTTTTGTGAAAGTATTAATAGACTAAATTCTTGCAATTAATTGTAATCAAATATTCTACCAAATAAAGGAAATCGTTCAGCATTTGGAAAAATTCCCTGAGTATAACAAAGTTGTTGTTCATGTGCAGCTTTACAGGCTAGACTTTGCCAAGATTTGAATTTTAGCAAATAACAGGTTCACAACAAATATCAGGCATACGTCTTCAAGTTAAAGTTGAACTATGCTTGCCAAATATTCTCTGTTGGAGTTAACAAATTTATATACAGCTTAAATTAAGAAACAAGTTATCATACTGCAGAAAGACCTAGCAAATGTCAGAAAAATCAAATTACTATCCTAACAAAACCAAAAGTATATCCTTCATAGACACAGTCATCTAACAAAAAACAACCATAACCTCCATACAAATATAGTGTTTGCAGACAAACCACTTGAAGAATTTCAGAGTAAATGTGAATCTGATGAAGCACATCACTCTTCAGAGCAAAACAAAGATGAGCCATGCCCTTCTGTGTCACACCTCTTTTAGTTCATTCTTCATTCCAAGAGCACAGAAACTTATTTTAGCTGAAATAAGGAAAAAACAAGACTAAAGCAGTTTATGATTTGCATGTGCGTGTGCATGTGGGCATTAAAAATGCAGTCTAGTACAACTCCTGACTTATAATAGAAATGCATAGCAATTGCAGGCATTCCATTCATGCTATAGATAAAGCACAAATAATCTTTCATTCTTATATCCAACTGTTTTGAGAGCCTAGTACCTACCTATAGAGCCTAGTACCTACCTATGAACCTATAGAAACCTTGACGAGTGGATGGGTAACAGAAAATATACCCCTGAGATCAGTTCATTGGCTCTTCTTGACAGAGGCTCAGTTAATTAAGCAATGGGATGGCGAAAGCTGACACACTCTGGTTAAACTTATAAATGCCCTCGGGCAGATAGTCTAGTACCTACCTATGAAGCTATGAACCTATGAACAAAATTAAAACCATTCTCTGCTGCCCATCCACATATACACTTTTTGACTCTCAAGAATTTTAGCTGAAAATAGAGGCTACTAGACTAACAAAATACAACTGTATATTTTCGTTTTTGTTACAGTTTCAATGGGCATACAAGTCCATGACTGCAAAAATATGCAATCATCTTAGTTTATGACTAGGATGAAACAGTTAAACCAAAAAGGACTCAGTATCTTGTCTTTTCTTCTTCATGTCTTGAGGTTTGTTTTGCTCAGCAGCTACCAGAAGTTATTGATATCGACTGCAAAGTGAAGTGCAAGACAGAAGAAATTTGCATTAATACATATACTAAAAACTTCTATAAGGTTGCGTTACTTCCACTTTACTATTATTCTCATAATAATTTACCGTCTTAAATAAAATGATCTTAAAGCAGGTGCTATATTTCTTATAGCATATCATGAAAGTCTGATCTCAGACAAAACTCAAACAACCTAATAGTTATCATCAATGTTTTTTCCCCACCCATTAAATATATAAAACAAACATTCTATGATTTGTTTATAGGAGATACAAGCCACCTGTGAGTCAAAGCTATATATAGGTCATCTTCAGTTAACATTTATCCAGCATAGGCAATGGCAACCAAGTAGAATCAGGGAGTGTAAGGCAGAGTTTTGTTAACTGCCCTTATCAAGCCTATATAATGGCATCAATAATCTTTACTTTTTGATTTTTTGTAAACATTAATGAATACAGTTTTATTCTCATACATTTTTAATGGTGTAATAAAACTTGGGTCAGAGTATTGTTATTTGGCAATTTTAGCACTATATTGGATAAAAAAGCAAACTGGACATCAGATAACAGTATTATATGAAATCAGACGAAAAAAGCTACTAATAAAAGTTATATTAAACAAATTAAGCAGGTTAAAAAGTAACAAAAAAGACTACAGTGACTTTTCAAACAACTCTGATAATTTTCAAGAACAGGTTTGTGCTGGATTTCATATAGTATTCTCTCAAAGTAGCACATTTGAGATGTTTTTATTGAAATTATGTGTTATAAAAGATCTGATAAATGCAGTAATTATTTTAAAACAAAGTAAACTAATAACTAGAACTGTAGCTAATAAATCTGAGAAAGTTAGCATTTTTTCCAGAAATGTTGCGTAGATATAATAATCAAACAAGGCATGTGATACATTTAAATCTGATATATACCATATCATCTCTTAATCATCTTATCTTAAATGAAAAGGAGCATTTAAGTAGCACAGTCTTTTATACTAAGCATTTAAAAAGTTAATGGAGAAAAAAGTTACATTTCAAAAATGCCAAAAATTGTATATGCATGTATGCGCATGCTGGGCATCAAAGTGGTGCAGCGGATCGCATTGCTGTCTCACAGTAACAGGTTCTATGGCTCAGTTCTTGGCTAAGGTGCTTTCAGTCTGGAGTCTGTATGCCCACCCTGTGTTCTTGTGGGTTTTCTTCTGGTGCTCAAATTTGCTCTCATATTCCAGAGATATGCAGTAGTTGGACTGAACACTGTAAATTGGCCGTAGGTGTGAGTGTGTGAGTCTGTGCAAGAGTTACAAGTACAAAGCTAATAATTCTGTCCCATAAAAACGCATTTGCATGGCCACAGCAACAAGGACCATTATGTATGTCTCACACTACTAAAAATTAAATTCAAAGTAGGATATATTTAAATTTGATATACCACATCACATTAAATATTGCTCACAATCATAACTGAAAAGAAATATCTAAATGGAATTAGGGAGCTCTATAGAAAATATTTACAAGTTTAACACAGAAAAAGATAAAATTTCAAAAATGCCAAAAAGAATTTGTGTGTGGGTATATATATATATATATCTATATATATATATATATATATATATATATATATATATATAGATATATATATATATATCTATATATATATAGATATGAATCTACTTCACATGGTCGACATTTCAGAATGTCGAAGACCATATGGCCGAGACCGTATGATTGAGATTCGAAATATCGACCATGGAATAAAAAAAAACACAACAAAAATGTACCTTCACGCTGCTAGCAGGGAGGCTACTCTCCCCTGCACCCCCCCCACATGGGGGGGCTCCACCCCCTCGGAACTTAAATATACCAACTCTGAGATTGCACTACAGACCGGAAGATGGAAATCTTTCCATTCTGCACTGTACAGAGATGCCAGTTCTGCATGGTCGACATTTTGAATGTCGATCGTATGGTCTCGGCCATATGGTCTTCGACATTCTGAAATGTCGACCATGTGAAGGGGTCCTATATATATACATATATATATATATATATATATATATATATATACATACATATTTGTGTGTGTGTGTGTGTGTGTACGCGTGCTTTATAGGTTATCCTTTAGTAAATGTACAGTTGCTCTTGACTCATTTGATCACAAGTGAACATTTGCCTGTATATTCCAATGAAAGTCATTTGAATACATAGACTAACTGCAAATATACTTTCTAATTTGACCTTGTAAGTAGTATATTTATAGTAAAGGGCTTTGTGGGGGCTGAGCCCCTATGTTGTGGAATACAAGTGGCAAGCCCGCATCCCAGGAACATCTTTAAAATTGCTCCCTATTGCAAGCATACTGTGACTCTAATCAGCAGAGTTGACGAAACTCGAGTAGTTGGTTTGCAAGTTAATAAAATAGCTCCTATATTATATTATATTATATTACGTGGATACACACACACACACACACACACACACACACACACACACACACACACACACACACAAATATATGTGAACACATCTTAAAACCTTCAGTCCATATAAAATAGGTATATTTCTGGTAAACTAAACTAAAACAGCATCAGTATATCAACCTACAAAAATCAGACTCCAAAAATCAACTATGTTTTCCTCACTTTCAAAACTATATAGCCATCATGAACTGTTATCAGATGTAGAAAAGCTGCTCATACCATATGCAAAATAGGATTGCACCTTTCCATCGCTTGGCAAATAAGACACATTCCCACATAATGAAAACACACCCATTGCCTGAGGGTAGCCACAGCTAGATGCACTCATTTTTAAATGCCATATATATATATATATAATGGACTGTGTGACCAACTTTATATGATACAAAGCACTAAGCAAAGTATTCCATAGCACTCCCCACCCCTCCGGGCACATGTCCCAGTGCTGTCCTGTTATCCTCCCATCCTTGTCTCATCATGTTACCAGACTACTTTTGATTTCTAACACTTTGTCATTTTAGCTTTTTGCTACATACTATTAACTGACCAAAAATGTACCATGACTACTGTATAAGAAATAATTTAATTATTCTCTGAGGTGCATTTTAGGGCTTTTTTCCCAACTTTTGGTCCAATGTTGACCTGAAAAAAACATTTCTAAGGAAAGAAACTGACTATTTTTCCTTTCATAGAAGAAATGCAATTATGTCTAGGGTTTAATGTTCAAGTAGTATTAACCATAAACTGAAATGAAAATGCTTGGACACAAGTGATATCTGGGATGACTGCCTTCTTCCTTACCCCAAAATAGATAATCAACTTCTTTGTACCCCTTCTGTTGTTAAATTGGGTTTAAATGAAAAAAAAAATGGCCATAATCTTATATTTCAAGATAATGATGTCACGGCATGCCTCCTCAGCCCTACCTTGAAAAGAGAGATGCTCTCTGGGTACTCTTTTGAAATCAAACTATGATGAATACTTAAAAACAAATAATGCCCAACAATATATTGCAGCTTATTTTTATCAGCTGTAAATATGCAGTATGCCATCTTTCCCCTAGCTCA